>NC_069509.1:152871755-152951755 GCF_027579735.1 Bombina bombina | reverse complement strand
TTTAATTTAGGTATTATTATTAATACTTTAATGAACAAGGTCATCTAAATGGGTGAATGTTTGCAGAAGTAAGCAGCATCTCTGGGTTTCCCCAATAAGGCAGGTGCCCTAGGCTACCTTGTTACTAGGCTTAAGAGCAGAATGGCTGCGATCAGCTCCAGTCCTAAATCGACCTACCTTGGAGGATTAAAGGAATAATGCACTCAAAAAAGCAGGTAATTAGAATACATTGTATTTAAAGCATCTGCAAGCACACCCTTTCAAATGGGTTGGGCTCTTTCCTACCCTGGACAGAGAGGCCAGCATGCTAAGGCACTGTGGCTGAGCTCTGTAGAAACCCAAGGGTTGCAGGTTCGATCCCCGGTGAGATCCACTCAGCCTTTCATCCTTCCGGGGTTAATAAAATGAGCAGCGCCTTGAGACCCTTACAGGTGATTAGTCGCACTTTACAAGTACCCAATATATACCCTCCACTGGTGGAAGGTTGTTTTTTTTCTGCTGCCTCATGTTTACATAGACTTTGTATTGCCAATACTGCAGTATTGAAATTTTCAGTATAGGTGGTCATTCCAAACAGCAAAAGCAGCAATTTCATATGAAAAAATAAAGGTAAAGAAGCTATTTGTATACCATTTAATACACTTCAGCAGGAAAAATGAACATTAACCCTTTCACGACAGGGGTATAACCTGTATTTCTCACATCACAATGGGGTTGTAGCCCTGTAATAGCGCTGGTCTCGCTGACAGCAGTGAGACCTCACTAGTTCTGCAGGCCTCACTGCCACTGTCAACGAGACCCGTGTTATTTAACCCCTAAATACAATGACGACAAACTGCATTGGCTGTCATTAAGGGGTTAAAGGTGACAACATTTTACAGTAAAATGTTTCTTTAACTATTTAATATTGGATTTACTTTAGAGTTTAATGTCTTATTTAATCCTGTTTTTTTTTTTTTTTTAAAAAGTGTTACAATTGTGAAGTTAATCCTGATTTAGGGCTAAACCCACAAGTGTGTTCGCATTGCAGGGAAGCCTCATTCTCATTTGTAATGGCTGTTTATTTATCCCATGCCCGTAAATGGGCGAATATGCCCAGTTATGGACGCGTAATAAATTAGCGCTCCACTTGTAAACTAGCCCTTAATCTTTAGTTAGTAATGTCATTGTGGCTTTTATTTCAAAGCACAAATTATTTTTGCTTTAAAAAAAAAACATGAATGTTTTTGTCCCTACTTATTGGGAGCTATCCTACCATTCCTAAATCATTAGAAATAATGATTATTTGAAATGCAAGTCTGTGAGTACTTTTATTACATCTGAGCACCTTGCCAAAAGGAGACTAGTGTGTTTCATTCATTATACGCTATGAATAAATATCACAGAGATTTCATCTGACCTTTTATTTTACTTCATTATGAAATATAGCATGAAACACAGTGTCATTTTATAGGCAAAACAATGTCAGGATATTAATCCCTGTTTTGTGGTTTGGATCCATAAGATTTACATAGTGTAATGTGTGCTGTATATTCTTTGCTAGTAATTTAGAAGACTCTCGTACCTAATGTTATCTACCCGTGTTTGATAAGAAGTTTTTAATCACTAAACTCATGACAGCAGCCAAAAAAATTAATAATATATATGTATCCAATTCCCCAAGCTAGTCTTCAGAGCAAACCCTTATTATTAGATCTTGGTGTAGGAATATAGTATAAAAGATGGACAAAAAAATGATGTTATTCAGAAATATACCTTTTATAACTCATTAAAGGGACATAGTGCTCCATTTTCTTTCAATAAATATAAAAAAAAAAATTAATGGAAAAAGATTAAATGAAAGATATTTAAATTTAATGTGAATAAACATTGTGATTGTGAACTGGTTTTCTGGGATTCTAATGCTTATTGGCTAAATAGGAACAACTCATAAATAAAGTTGTTCTTATTCAGTATAGAGGCATCTAATTTTCAGAAAAAAAAACAAGGCACTGCAATAATTGTAAACAAATGTTAGATATTTAGATGGAACAAATTCAGGTTTGCATCATGTCCCCTTAAGTAAAAACTGTTTAAAGTGAATGTTAATTTTGATGCTAAAGTGCCCGGTTTTTAAAAATTCGATTAAAAACAGGGGCACTTTAATTCATCAAAATTTACATTTCACTTGTGCTGTGAAAAAAAACTTACCTTTCAATCTCGCTTCCTGAGTCTAAAATGATGAATCCGGCTTCCTCCAATCACGGAATTGAATCAGACACTGATTCCCCCGGGGGGAAGCTGTGATTGGAGGATGACCTATCCATCATTTATGACATCAGAAATGGCTTGCGACGACCAGAGGAAGCTGGAGCTGCTGTCAAGTTTAAAAGGTATTTCTTCACGAGTGAAATGTAAATTTTGATGAATTAAAGTGCCCCTTTTTTTAATCGAATTTTTAAAAACCGTGCACTTTAGCATAAAAATTTACATTCACTTTAAATTTCAAGTCAAACTAACATGAAGTGTATGTTCCTATCTCTTATAGGCTGATATGGTTATTCAACATAGGAACATATATATATATAAATAAATATATATATATATATATGTAGATAGAGAGCACTCTCACTTTCCAAACTTGATGCCAGGGTGCCAGCAGATGAATATGCAAAGTAAAGGAAGGCACTCACTGGTCTTTTTCTTCAAAATAACTTTAATAATTGTGACGTTTCGGGGACACACTCCCCTTCCTCAGACAAAGACAATCTAAAAGTGACTGGACTTATAAAGCCAAACTAACCCCTCCCAGTGAAAATTGCGCCAAAACAGTTGTCATGGTGATCCTCAAAAACATTATAGTCATGTGATGAGTGTTACTCATGTGAATTAATGCTGTTCAACAAACTATGTAATGTTCACATATAGGTATATTGCAACATATTAAAAATTATATTAAAGTATGTGGAAACAAACTGATATAAAGCATACTATACCAATAACCACATAAAGTGAACAAAAACACAAGTGTAATAAAATATAACATATTGTTGTGTTAAAAGGTATCGTGGGAAAAACTATACATTCTCCTGCTCTCAAAGTGAGTGAAATAGATGAATACCTAAGTGTCCCCTAACACATATTGTGTCCCTGAACCTGTGTAACGGTGTCTATATCAAAGTGTATGTGAACTAAATTATGTACATAATAATAGCCTTCTGGATAATCTGAATATAAATGCTGATTGCATAACCTAATCAGAAAATCTCTAAACGTTAATTTAAGAAAATACTGTAAGCAGCGTTATAGGATCAAGAGTACTAGTCATTTCAACAATAATGAACTAGCAAGTTACAGCAGGTAATTCATCCTGTGCTATAACACACAAACCAGATATAGTAATACGGCTATGAATCCAACCATCGGCTCATATGTTCCATGCATTCTATCGCAGCCCTTTCTACTTGTTAACTCAAGGGAAGCATACCTGTTCCTTCTCTTTCTTGTGTATCCGTAACATCACCGTAAATACAACTAATCTGAGAGAACAGCGTGGCCCCACGATGAGTATCTGCGACGCACATAGCCGGCAATGTGTACTGACGTCAAGCAGCTGCACGCTGTATTGTGTGTCAGGTAGTCATGGTGATGGTACACGCTGTGGAGAGGATCATTTAGAGGGAATGCCCTTACTAGAATTACTCACATACTGTGTAGTCCAGCATTATCAAGTATATAAGTTAAATGCTAAGTCTAAAGGACTCTAAGCAGCCAATTCACTACGTGCGGTAATATGTGTGATGCTGGACTCTAATCACTGTGTCTATAATCTATAGAGTTATTCAACAGCACTACTTATAGAACATCGTATCTATTCAATCAGAGTGAGCCAAACATCAATGTTGCCAGTGATACATAAAAAGCCAGAGCTATATGACAAGATAAAAGTAAGAATAAAAATAAAGTAAAATAAAATAAAATAAAATTAAAAAATAATAACATAGGACAGTGTCTAAGGACCCACTGGCATATCATTAAGGATGATACAGGTCTTCCATTTGGCGAATGGGGAAGTCCAAGAGTGGGATTCAAGAGAAACCGCAACCTGAGGGACCAATTGGTAATAACAGACCCCAAACATTGTTATGATAGAAAAACCTGGCTATCTTCTAACAAGAAAGGGTGCTATCGTTGCAGTGGTTGCACTACCTGTCATGCGATGATTCCGGGGGCGACCTTCCGTCATCCGTATACAAATGTAACTTTCAAGATACAACATTACTTGACCTGTACCACGACATATGTGGTTTATTTAATCAACTGCCCATGCGGTTTATTCTATGTAGGGAAAACAGTGGATGACATCCGCACCCGCATGGCGAACCATCGATCGGCCATTAGAACAGCCATCAAAAATCATGGAAGTGAACAACCGGTGGCACACCACTTTGCTATCAGTGGACACAGTGTACAGGATCTTAGATTTAAGCTCATAGACCATGTCCCTGTGCCCTCTAGGGGTGGGGACCGGGACAACAAATTATTACAAATCGAATCCAAGTGGACCTTCCGTCTTAATACCATACGCCCGAAGGGACTGAACGTGAACCTGGACTGGCACTGTTTCCTTTGAACTATTGGGGACTCCAATGGTTGTGCAGTGGATATCTATGAAGAAGTTTGAGTAGAAGACGGACTATATGACTTTATCCTTTGAATTCTACCTATGAGAGTTGACGATCCATTCATCTCCACTCTCATCCTTCTATTTTGTTTTTCACTATGGGGTTTAGTTTCTTTTCTCCTCTTCCTTGTTTTATTTAATTTCTTTGGGGTTTCTTTGTCTATATCCTCATGGGATGTTCTGGGTTCTCTATGCACTTCTTTGCTTTGTTTTCTCACTCTCTTCATATCTTTTGGGATTCTTTTCTACTCTTGTCTCTATTTATATTTTCATCCTTTATGTTTATATATGTGTATTCTTTAGGTTTATTTTTATATTTATTTTATTTTTATTTTTATATTTTTATATATTTATTTTATTTTTATTTATGTTTTATTCTATGCTATTTCATGTTATTTATTTTATTTTACTTCAGTTTATTTTATTTTAGTTTATTTTATTTATTTCATCAGTCCTTGCATTTCTTTATTTAGTTTTGTTTTTGTCCTATATTTTCTGTTACATTTCAATTTATTTTACTTTATTTTATTTATTTTATTTTATTTTATTTTATTCTTTTAGTTTATTTTTATTATTTTTATTTTTATTATTTTTTAATTTTATTTTATTTTATTTTACTTTATTTTTATTTTTATTCTTACTTTTATCTTGTCATATAGCTCTGGCTTTTTATGTATCACTGGCAAGATTGATGTTTGGCTCACTCTGATTGAATAGATACGATGTTCTATAAGTAGTGCTGTTGAATAACTCTATAGATTATAGACACAGTGATTAGAGTCCAGCATCACACATATTACCGCACGTAGTGAATTGGCTGCTTAGAGTCCTTTAGACTTAGCATTTAACTTATATACTTGATAATGCTGGACTACACAGTATGTGAGTAATTCTAGTAAGGGCATTCCCTCTAAATGATCCTCTCCACAGCGTGTACCATCACCATGACTACCTGACACACAATACAGCGCGCAGCTGCTTGACGTCAGTACACATTGCCGGCTATGTGCGTCGCAGATACTCATCGTGGGGCCACGCTGTTCTCTCAGATTAGTTGTATTTACGGTGATGTTACGGATACACAAGAAAGAGAAGGAACAGGTATGCTTCCCTTGAGTTAACAAGTAGAAAGGGCTGCGATAGAATGCATGGAACATATGAGCCGATGGTTGGATTCATAGCCGTATTACTATATCTGGTTTGTGTGTTATAGCACAGGATGAATTACCTGCTGTAACTTGCTAGTTCATTATTGTTGAAATGACTAGTACTCTTGATCCTATAACGCTGCTTACAGTATTTTCTTAAATTAACGTTTAGAGATTTTCTGATTAGGTTATGCAATCAGCATTTATATTCAGATTATCCAGAAGGCTATTATTATGTACATAATTTAGTTCACATACACTTTGATATAGACACCGTTACACAGGTTCAGGGACACAATATGTGTTAGGGGACACTTAGGTATTCATCTATTTCACTCACTTTGAGAGCAGGAGAATGTATAGTTTTTCCCACGATACCTTTTAACACAACAATATGTTATATTTTATTACACTTGTGTTTTTGTTCACTTTATGTGGTTATTGGTATAGTATGCTTTATATCAGTTTGTTTCCACATACTTTAATATAATTTTTAATATGTTGCAATATACCTATATGTGAACATTACATAGTTTGTTGAACAACATTAATTCACATGAGTAACACTCATCACATGACTATAATGTTTTTGAGGATCACCATGACAACTGTTTTGGCGCAATTTTCACTGGGAGGGGTTAGTTTGGCTTTATAAGTCCAGTCACTTTTAGTTTGTCTTTGTCTGAGGAAGGGGAGTGTGTCCCCGAAACGTCACAATTATTAAAGTTATTTTGAAGAAAAAGACCAGTGAGTGCCTTCCTTTACTTTAAATATATATATATATATATATATATATATATAGATATATACATATATATATATATATATATATATATATATATATATATATATATATATTAGACTTGTGCATGATCGAAAAATTTGTTTCGGTTCGGATCGATTCAGATTTTTTCGAATTTCGGTTTGGATCGATTTGAATTCGGAAAAATTTGAATGAATTTGTTTCGGATTCATTCAGATTCTAATAAATTCGGCTGGATTCGGTTTGATTCGGTTCGGAATTTCGGAATTTCGATATGTGTTAGCTGGGATGTGCTGTGTATTAGACTAGTATTATGTACTGTATATTAGGTGTAACCCATAGCAGAGTGATATAACCTAATATACTGTACAATACTAGTGTAATCCATTGCCATTCGAATCTACCGAATAAATCCGAACTAATTTGGATTTATTCGTAGATTCGGCACTATTTTAATTCGGAAATTCGAATCGATCCGAATCTCCGAATTTACCGAATTCGGCTGAATTTCCGAATCGATCCGAAATGAATCACACATTTCTAATATATATATATCCTATTATATGGCATTTTGAGTACATCATCCCTTTGAAAAAGAGCATGATGTCTTCATTTTACCAGCATTGTTTTCATGACCTGATTTTGAAACTTTTGTCTAATTTCTGAGAAATATCAGGATTTATTTGTATCTTAAAAAAGTCATTACTATTTTGGGTTTCATATCCCTTTAATGAAACATTTAACAGGGGATTCATTTTAACTACATATAACTTTGGGAAGGATTTGTTTCTATTTTTACTTTACTGTAGCTTAAAGGGACATTACCCACATGCTGAATCACAAAATATCACGACAATCTCGATGCAAAAGGAAAAAAAATTTACCTAAAAAATTTTTTGGAAGCCACACCCCACTGTAAATGAACTTTAAAGGGACATTAAACACTTTGAGATGGTAATATAAAATAATAAATTGTATATAATAAAACAACTCTGCAATATACTGTTATTATTTATTTTGTCCTCTTTGCCTGTAATTCCATTCTGAAATTGTGAGCTTTTCAGTTCCTGTTAGAAATGGAAGTGCAGAACACTGTTAAATCCAGCACAACCATTGGCTGCACACTCTAGTGACCTATGTATAACTGTCCCTAATTGGCCACAGCAGAGAAGGTAGCACAAGTTACAACATGGCAGCTCCCAGTGTTTTATAGACACTAAAACTTTACACTTATTTTGTCACTTTTTAAACAACTAATGAAACTTTAAAAAATACATCTACAGGTTAGTCATGGACTAATCTTTTCTTTGAATGCATCATTCTAGCATGTATTTAGTGCTTAATGTCCCTTTAAGCATTCAATCAGGACACTTGACCTAGGATATGCAAGGGGTGTGCATCTGGCATGTGCAGGCACAGAGGCTTTATTTCTCTGCTCAGTTTAGGAAAGATTACTACGAAATCTCACAAGATCATGGTGAAATCTCATAAGATCACAGTAATGCAAAGTGTGACCATAACACTGATGATGCTGATTGGCTTTTTTAACAATTCAAATGAGATTAAAAAAACAATAGCTCTGGATGATGAATCACATAGAACTTACTCTAGTGCAGTGGTTTTCAACCAGTGTGCCGTGGCACACTAGTGTGCCGTGAGAGATCCTCAGGTGTGCCGTGGCAGACTGACAACAGTGCGGGGGTGTCCCTCTTTCAAATTTTGAAGTATTGGGAGGTATGTGACAGGCTCATCAGGTATCATTTACAACCATGACATTGACATTCATTCAAAGACAATCATTATGATTGTTTGTGAATGAGTGTCAATATGTCATGTATAGTTTGTAGGAGGCATGGCATGACAGCACAGTACAGTGTGTATGTATATATATATATATATATATATATATATATATATATATATATATATATACTGTATTAGGCTGCAATGTGTGATTTTGTAAAATGTTGGGATGGTGGTGTGCCATAGGATTTTTTAATGTAAAAAAGTGTGCCACAGCAAAAAAAAGGTTGCAAATCACTGTTCTAGTGAGCTGAATAAATTCTGAATTAAAATATCAACCTTTTATTTTTTTTTTTTTTTTTACATATTTATATGATATTTTCTAGCTTTTTACAGCTATGCATCACTTTCAAGTGATTAGCATAAGGGCAACATTTAGGGTTGCCATATCAGCCATGTGTAACCTGGGCATTTATGAGTTTTACATGCTGCAGGGGGCAACAAGTCCAACAGCACTATTTATGTGCTATCCAGTGGCACAATGTATGTTCCTCCCTGCACACCCTACAGCATGTGTAACTCATAACTGTCCAGAATACCATGGCCAAGGTGTAACCCTAGCAACATGTTCATTTAAATACTAATTTCACTGGCTTCCACTTGAGACAGACCATGTGATGCAAACAAAAAATGTTAAAAACCCAAAACTTTATTGTTCCAATGTAACAGACAAATTTACAGTCTATAACAACTAACGCATTTTGCATTCAGCAAACATACGTTATCAAAGCTACATGCATCTCTGCAAAGTATGTTGGCACCAAAAATAACTGAGTCATGTGAGAACAACTGTGTACAATAATAATGTTTTCAGTAATTTTTTTATTTTTTATTATTTTTTACAAAGTATTGTGGAAATGGTATTTTCCTTATTTTCTTATACATTGCAAAACCTTTCAGTTGCCCTTCCATGTATAAAAGGTCTTAAAACACATTTTCTATACAGATGAGTGACAGGGCCCTTGGAAATATGACATGTATTTTTCACAATTTTTCTGTTTAAGAAAAAATAGCTTTTCAGTTTGTATGGCCAAAGCTTGTAAAAACTAAATTTATGCTTACCTGATAAATGTATTTATTTCCGGATATGGTGAGTCCACGATGTCATCAATTACTGTTGGGAATACCACTCCTGGCCAGCAGGAGGAGGCAAAGGCAAAAAGCACCACAGCAAAGCTGTTAAGTATCACTTCCCTTCCCACACACCCCAGTCATTCGACCGAAGGGAAATGGAAAAAGGAATAATACAAAGGTGTAGAGGTGCCAGACGTTTAGTCAAAAATAACTGTCTTAATAAAAGGGTTGGGGTCATGGACTCACCATATCCGGAAGTAAATACATTTATCAGATAAGCATAAATTTAGTTTTCTTTCCTAAGATATGGTGAGTCCACAATGCCATCAATTACTGTTGGGAACCAATACCCAAGCTAGAGGACACAGATGACTAGGGAGGGACAAGACAGGTAGACCTAAACAGAAGGCACCACCACTTAAAAAACCCTACTCCCAAAAGAAACCTTAGCCGAGGCCAAAGAATCAAATTTCAAAAATCTTGAAAAAAGTTGCAATCTTGCAATCTGTTTAAATAATGAGCAACCAGACATGTATTTGAACTTCTAACCTTGAGCTTCTGAAGTCGGCATGCTAACCCATAAGTTACAACTGAAGGCTTCCACAGAATCTTCATTGTTGAAGGTCCAAACAGAGGAAACAGCCCTCGTGGAGTGAGCTGTATTTCATTAAGGAGGCTGCTAACCAGCAGACTCAAAATTAAAACAAATTATACTTCTCAAAGAAAAATAAATATATAAGCGCCCCACTGTAAAAAGGATATATTCAAGCTGATAATCTTGTATTCACAGCTAAATTCAGATTGAGGTTGCTGCCAAATATCTGACACGGCTCTGATAACCGGATATGGAACTGAATAAAAAAAGAAAAAGGCGCAACACCTCTAAGTGCAATATGTAAGTTCAAACACACAATTTATTCACAACTTAACAATTTAAAACTCACAAAGATAACCTCAAGGATTTGTTTCAGGCGTCCAGAAGTTTCACTTACTAACAAAGTGGGCTTCTTATCACCATCCAATCTTCCAAATGTTTAAGGGTATAGCGTCCTGTGTAACGGTCAAAATACAAACATTCACGCCACTTTGATTCAGCTGTATGCGAGCATTGAAGCCGGCAGCTCGTATCAGCTGTTTGCGGTAGCGTGTGTGGTGGGCGTGGCCTTACGCGTTTCGTAAGGGTTCTCCTTACTTCGTCAGAGGCTGCCCACTTGTTCCACCAATGTTCTTTTATGCAGGTTATGGTGCTCCTCCTCTGCAGGCGTTACTAGTTAGCGTAGAAAGTGACAGGTACTTTTGAAACTGCTCTGCGATTCTTGTTAAAGAGTAACACTGGACAACTGCAGTATGTGTCTAATGTTTGTAACAATATGATACATTCGGCTGACAATAGTTTCAGTCAACTTGTGGTTATAAAAAGGTTAAAAATTACACAAACTTGTGCCATATTGATTAATATAAATAACGATATATAAAGGGAATAAATCCTTCCTAAAACAGTATATAAAGAACAAAACTTAAAATGCAAACTAATCGTATAAAACTCAGATCATTCATTAAAATGCAAATAGTTGATTTATCTATGAACACATTAAATAAATGAATGATTTATTCAACGTAATATTTTCAGAATAAATATGATATAAATTTAACAGTAAAATTAAAAGACCAACCTTTTATATATATATATATATATATATATATATATATATATATATATATATATATATATATATATATATATATAAAAGAACAAATCATATTAGTTGGACATATATTCATAAATATTTGAAAAATTGAGGCAATGAGGCAATACCTGTTTGTATGCTGATATATACACTTGTGCATATTTAATTAGACTAGCTGCTAAAGATAGACTCTCACTTTAATGGATTTTAAACACATAATAAAACTGGCTCATACATATACAAAAGAATGTATTTAAAAATATTGATAAAATATGAAATTACTAAAATAAATTATATAATTCCTATCACTACATTAAGAGTACTAACTAATGTGAAGACATATGTATGTACAATACAAATGTAAGTGTGCATTACAAAAAAATTGATTGTAATAAATATTGTTTAAAAACAGTTAATTTAAAAACAGTTAATTTAAAATAAAAAATTTTAAAATCAAAATTTTTAAATTAACTGTTTTTAAACAATATTTATTACGATCATTTTTTTGTAATGCACACTTACATTTGTATTGTACATTCTTTTGTATATGTATGAGCCAGTTTTATTATGTGTTTAAAATCCATTAAAGTGAGAGTCTATCTTTAGCGGCTAGTCTAATTAAATATGCACAAGTGTATATATCAGCATACAAACAGGTATTGCCTCATTGCCTCAATTTTTCAAATATTTATGAATATATGTCCAACTAATATGATTTGTTCTCATATATATATATAAAAGGTTGGTCTTTTAATTTTACTGCTAAATTTATATCATATTTATTCTGAAAATATTACGTTGAATAAATCATTCATTATTTAATGTGTACATAGATAAATCAACTATTTGCATTTTAATGAATGATCTGAGTTTTATACGATTAGTTTGCATTTTAAGTTTTGTTCTTTATAAACTGTTTTAGGAAGGATTTATTCCCTTTATATATCGTTATTTATATTAATCAATATGGCACAAGTTTATGTAATTGTTAACCTTTTTATAACCACAAGTTGACTGAAACTATTGTCAGCCGAATGTATCATATTGTTACAAACATTAGACACATACTGCACTTGTCCAGTGTTACTCTTTAACAAGAATCGCAGAGCAGTTTCAAAAGTACCTGTCACTTTCTACGCTGACTAGTAACGCCTGCAGAGGAGGAGCACCATAACCTGCATAAAAGAACATTGGTGGAACAAGTGGGCAGCTTCTGACGAAGTAAGGAGAACCCTTACGAAACGCGTAAGGCCACGCCCACAACACACGCTACCGCAAACAGCTGATACAAGCTGTCGGCTTCAATGCTCGCATACAGCTGAATCAAAGTGTTGTGAATGTTTGTATTTTGACCGTTACACAGGATGCTATACCCTTAAACATTTGGAAGATTGGATGGTGATAAGAAGCCCACTTTGTTAGCAAGTGAAACTTCTGGACCCCTGAAACAAATTCTTTCTATGGTTGACATCAACTAAGAGATATTGTTTTTGAGACCTGGATCGTTCGCCAGGGCCTGTTTCATACCTCATTTTCGTTGAGGTTATCTTTGTGAGTTTTAAATTGTTAAGTTTTGAATAAATTGTGTGTTTGAACTTACATATTGCACTTAGAGGTGTTGCGCCTTTTTCTTTTTTCTTTTTTTATTAAATTATACTTCTCAACCATAAAGAAGAGAAGAATCAGAAGTTTTCTGACCCTACAGTTTCCTGAAAAACACACAAACAGGACATAGGACTGGCGAAAATCCTTAGTCGCCTGTGGGTAGAATTTCAGAGCATGCACAACATCCAAATTGTGCAACAAACGTTCCTTTTGAGAAAAGGATTAGGACATAGAGAAGGAACTACATTTTCTATCTGAAAACACTTAAGGAAGAAAAACCTAACTTTGAACGATAAACCACCATATCAGCATGAAAGATAAGATAAGGTGATCATGCTGCAAAGCTAAGCATTCCAAAACTCTCTGAGCAGAAAGGATAACAAAAAGAAACAAAACCTCCCAAGATAATAACTTAATATCTATGGAAAGTAAAGGCTCAAACAGAGCTTGCTGCAAAATGTAAGAACAAGGTTAAGGCTCCAAAGAGGAGCAACAGACTTAAACATGGGCCTGATTCTGACTAGGGCCTGAGAAAAAGATAGAACATCTGGCACAGCCGCCAGGCATCATTGTAACAATTCTTTCCTGGATAAAGGCCAAAAACCTAGGAAACCTGACCTGACTCCAAGAGTAGTCCTTGGATTAACACCAATAAAGGTATTTACGCCATACCCTATGGTAAATTTTCCTAGAAAAAGGCTTCTGAACCTGAATCAAGATCACAATGACCAACTTAGAAAACCCACGCTTAGAAAAAAAAACAAAAAACGAAGCATTCAATCTCCAAGCAATCAGCGTTAGAGAAATGAGATCTGGATAAAGTATTGGACCCTGTGTTAGAAGGTCCTTCCCCAGAGACGACCTCCAAGGTGGAAGAGATGACATCTTCACTAGGTCTGTATTCCAGGTCCTGTTAAGCCACACAGGATCTATAAGAATTACCGAAGCTCTCTCCTGTTTGATACAAGCAATGAACTCATGGAAGGAGAGCAAACAGAGGAAATATGTATGCTAGACTAAGATCCCAAGAAACGACCAGAGCAGCTATCAGGATGGCCTGTGGATCTCACAACCTTGAATTGTACCTTGGAAATTTGGCTTTTTTCTGAAAAGTCATCAGATGCAAGTCCAGCCCCCCCCCATTTTTAGGATTAACCTGGAGAACAGCTCGGGAAGGAGAATCCACTCCCCGGGATAAAAATTCTGTTGGCTCAGGAAGTCCTCTTCCTAGTTGTCCACTCCTAGAATGTGGATGGCAGATAGACAGATATTGTGAACTACCGCCCACTGAACAAAATGAGCCACCTCCTTCATGGCTAAGAAACCCTGAGTTCCTCTCCAAGCCACTGAGGTGATATTGTCTGACTGGAACCTGATAAACCAGCTAAGGGCAACTGAGGACAAGCCCTCTGAGCATTGAAAATTGCTCTCCACTACCATATGTTAATGGGGAAAACCTACTCCCCTTGAGTCCATAGACCTTGTGCCCTGAATGAGTTGCAGATAGTTCCCCAGCCCAGCAGGCTGGAATCCTTGGTCACAATCACCCAGGGATGTCTCTAGAACATGCCCTGTGACAGATCCTCATGAGAAATCCCCACAGAAAAAAGTCTCTAACAGCTGAACCAGATCTATCCTCTCAGAGAGATCCAAATGGTCACCGCTCCATTGACTGTATGCATAACTGCAGAGCTCTCAAATGGACTTGAGAAAGGGACCATAGCTAAGCTGTCTACCGGACCACTATAGCTTGCTGTTGTTCGAACAGAAGACTGTAGAGAGAGGTAAGAAGAAGAAATATTTGATTGTCTGATGGGAACATAGAAAAGACAAGAGTCTGTTCGAAGAAAGGATGAAGCCTAAACTATATATTGTCCAGGCGGGCACCCCTGCAATTCTCCAAGACCTAAAGAGTCTTTCAAGGATGACTAATCTCAGGAACTTCAAAGGAGAATGTATACTACTTTAAAGGACTGTACTCTGAGAAATTTGAAATAGATTCCTAGATCCCGTTCCCTGACTGGAACTGGAGCTATCACTCCCCGAGAGGAATGTCATTAACCCAGTTCAAAAAAGTAACTCATTATACCTGGACTGTAGATACCCTAGAAAGGTGAAATCTGCCCCTGGGAGGAAATCTTAGTTTGCTACCGCCTGGACCAAGACTGGTTGATTCCAAAGACTGGACTGACCCTGCAGAAACAGTAAATGGAATACTTTTCTCTAGTCTATTCCACTTAACGAGTGGCAGAAAAGACCTTTTCCACCCGTAAAGTCAGAGATTAATTCTGCCAAACCAGGTCCAAACAACCTGTAAGGAGGCACCAGAAGCTTGGACTTGGAGGAAACATTAAATATAATCCAAATATGGCCACGGTTGTTGCATGTCCTGGTCAAATTTGATATTGAAGCTGCATCTGCAGTATTATAAAGCCTAGGCAATGCCACTAATCCACAGATAGGCTTTACAGCTGATCAAAATTTCAGCCACAACGCCCCACAGGCTAGCACAGCAAGTCTAAGTAGACAAGGCATCGCTCTAGATTAACAAATAAACCTCCAGCTTCTTGACCATGGATCCATAAAGGAGCAGCTATCCTCCATAGGGATCGAAGTTCTCTGAGCCATAGTAGAAAAGCTCCCTTCTACTTAAGGCACCGTGCATTTTAATCGGGTCAGCGACAGGAAAATCCATTAAAGGACGGGAGACAGGGAGAAAGGTATCCCTAGCTTCTCCTATTCCTGGCATAAAATCCAAAGCACATCTAGAACACTTCCTCATAGGAAGAAACATCATAGAAATGATAAAGTTAACAAAAACTTCCAAGGGTTGACAACGGCAGCGGTATCAATGTCGTCCAAATAGCTAAAACCTCCTTTAACAGTATACAAGGTGTGCAAGCATACATCTGAAGGAGACAACTTCAGCATCAGATGAAGGAATTATACTGCCCAAATCTGAGATTTTATCCTCAGAAGCTACCGGCGAATCCTCCTCACCAGCCTTAGGAGAGAGAGTGACCTGTGTAGCAGAATGTGGAGCAGAAACCTTACTATCTGAAACTTTAAATGTCCTCTTGCATTTTCCCTGTAGGTAAGGAAAAACAGACAAAGCCACAGATACCGCAGAAGGTACCTGAGCTGCAAATTCTGTAGGCAAATATACTCCTCCAGGAATTGAGAGGAACCGCAGGGCACTGCATGTGATGCCATAGAGGTTTGGGACATTTAAGGAGAAAACTGTGGCATTGCCTGAACACCATCGTCCTGGGAGACATAAGGCTCATAGGGTAGCAATATCTATTGTATAGTACAGATAGATGTTAAACATTCAGCACAGAAAAACATAGACATTTTAATCTCTTTCAAAATATTGTTAGAGGCGAGAGGCTCCAACCAGAGTATCTTTATTATCTAAAGATTTAATCTAAATATGAGAGACAGATGTACATCATTTGTACCTAGGAACAGGTTTCTGTTCCAAAATCCTGAAAATAAGCCCCAAATAACTTTAATGCTAAAAGTAAGTTATTTAATGACCCTTAACTTAAGGATAAAACAGGGCATACACATTAAAAGAAAAACATTAAACGTTTCTATTGCAACAAGATCTTTTTATTATAAAGCAGGGAGAAGATATCTTAAACCGGAAGCTAACATTCAGAATTGAAATAATTAATACAACCCTAACCTGAGGATTTATTAACCAGATCATCATCAATATGCCTAGAGATGATAAAGACCGTATCTATTCTCCAATTCCTGTTACACGAATGATCTCCAATTTAAGTAAAACCAAGCAGCTACTCTAAAGGTTCAGAAAAAAAGCAGCATAAGAACGCCGCTCCGCTCTCAGCCGGAGAGCGAGGCGGTGTTCATCTGTCAACACAGCAATCCCCTAAAATGTCGCCGCTCCGCTTTACTGAGAAAAAGGAAGTGGGGCCACAAAATTGCATGGGGTTGAGGCGCGCATTGAATCATGCTATTCTACTGTGAAAAAAAGTTCAGAGACCTTAAATATATAAACATACTGGTCATAAAGGCAAAATAATAATAATGGCTACCGCTCCGCTTTCATAGACAGCAGAAGAAAACGGCATATAAGCCCCATAGGAATGGCGCCTAGAGTGAAGCGTGCTCTCCTAAATGACTCAGTTCGAGATACCATCAGAAATAAGAAGGCTTAACCCATGTTAGTATAAATAAGCCAGAAAGGCTTAAAATTAATACTGGGCCCCCAATAGAGGGTTAAGTCCTTCTTGCCTTAAAGGAGATTAACCGCTAGTCTCCATTCACATGCCATATAGTGCCTGCTCACTGCCATAAAAGCCTTCCCATGAAGGATTTAGTGTCCCAAATTAGTTGCAGGGAGTCCTTAACCCCTTCAGTGCAAGCCTCCTAGCCCCAGAAGACAAAAGGCACTTACCTGCTTATCCAGCTGTCCGGCAGGAGGACAGCCCACACAGAATGAAAAGATGCCACTCCTCAGAGAGACCTGTGGAACAAAGTAAGAACAGAGTAAACCTACTCTGGCTTTCTATACTAGGGCAGCAAAATGTTAGGAAAATGCAGCAAGGCCCACCTTACAAGTTCCTAATGGCTTTAAAGCCACCACTGCCCTACTGAAGAGACTAACGTGGACTATGGCTAGACCCAATCCTTGAAAAAGGGGAAAGATCAGAGTAAACCTACTCTGACTTTCTATAGTAGTTAAAATCTTGCTTGAAGTAAAAGAAATCCAATTTTCTTCAGACACCAAAACTTCACCTCCTCCATGCACCAAGGCAAAGAGAATGACTGGGGTGTGTGGGAAGGGAAGTGATACTTAACAGCTTTGCTGTGGTGCTCTTTGCCTCCTCCTGCTGGCCAGAAGTGGTATTCCCAACAGTAATTGATGACGTTGTGGACTCACCATATCTTAGGAAACAAAGAGTGTTTAAAGCAATAGATTCCTTTATTGAATTTAAAAGATTTTATAAAATTATACATTTATAAAATATATCGCTGTTTTGTTTTGTTTCTTTAAATTCAATATTTTTATTTGTGCCTTGATCACCAATACAACTATAGGTATTGGACCATTCACCCAAAAAGCATGCATACTTCAGTATACATTGTTCCACAGCCTAACCGGAGGCTCCTCTACTGAACTGCTCACTGCACTAAGCAGATGGTGGTTTTCTTAAAAGGCTATACACCTATTTTAAAAAAGTACCCCAGAGTTGCCAGAGGGCTAAAAAGGGTCAAAAGATTTCCTCACTATGTCCTTAATAATGATAGGAGAGGTAAGAATCTGATATGGTGGGAAAAAAATGTGTCACAAGGAGAGCAGGTTAAGTCCCCTGGCTATGCTGTACCTTTGTGAGAGTGCCTACAAATAGCCTCTGTGCTGAGTAAAATCCCTTACCTTACACAGCACCACTTCACTGGCTTACCAGGCATGTCAATCCATGTCAATGCAGCTGCAGCAGTATCCAGTAGAGAGCCCATTCAGTGCAGGTATCGACTCGAGTACCACAGAGGATTACAGTAGGAAGTACCTAAGTCCCTCAGGGGGAAGCTAGGGATCAGTCCCCACCACGCCTGAGGGTAGTTATGGCTGAAGTCCCATTAGGGAAATTCTGTGCACATAAAAGGGTATTCCTATGTCCCTGTATCATTCAGCTGCTGTGAAGAGTCTTTGTTTTCTGCCTTCTTTGTAAAATATACTCTCCTGGGTCTAACATATGTCTGAGCTCCCAATTTGTAATCCATAAGCAAGTAGCTGTAAACACCTCTATTCTCAACCAACTCCTACGTGGCCAAGAACAAAGCTGAGAGAGAGATGGGAGGGATTTTAAGCTCTGATATGGATTCTTGACCTCCTCCTAGTGGCAGTAAATATATCCCATATGTTATGGAGGACTGCGGAACATCCTCATTTTATGAAAAAAACATGCATTCCTGCTAATTACTTAATTAATTTAGATAACATATTCTACTTATTAATTTTCTTTTCATTTAGTTTCTGCTCTTTCATATATATTAGTTGTAAGCAGGACTTTTGTTTTATAGAGATACCATGTTAAAACCTAGTATAAGCAGGACTTTTATGTAGAGATACCATGTTAAACTTTGGAGAGTTATTTGAAATGCTGCTATTCTGTGAGCCCAATTACTTTATATGAGAAGGTCCAGCCCCTTTTCTTGATTAATTGAATGAGAATACCCTGTATTGGTATTGTCTCTTAAAACCACACAAAGAAAACTCAATAAAAGAAAAGGGTAAATTACTGTTAGTGTAGCTAAATAATGTTTTAGTAGACAAACAAGCTACAAATAAAATAATGGCTTATCTCATTCTTAGGGGGCGAATTATCAAGCTCCAAATGGAGCTTGATGCCCCTGTTATCGCGCGAGCCTTCAGGCGCTCCGAAAATAGCAGTTATGAAGCAGCAGTCTTAAGACCGTTGCTCCATAACTGGTCCACTGCCTCTGAGGCTGCGATCTGCAATCCGCCAGATCCTATACGATCGGGCTGATTGACACCCCCTGCTAGAGGCCAATTGGCCGCGAATCTGCAGGCGGCTACATTGCACAAGCAGTTCTGATGAACTGCTTGTGCAGTGTTAAATGCCGACAGCTACAGCGTATTATGTCGGACAGACATTGATAAATTGGCCCCTTACTGTTATGAGCTCTATATTCCAGTAGTGAACCTACTTAGCAGAGGGCAAATATTTTTGGGCCCCTCCCCAAAGATAACTCAATAATGAACTGGAATAATATACATGCTTCTATATATAACAACAAACAAGTGAGAAGGCACTCTTCGGTCACGAAACAAATATTCCAACAAATACACTTAACTAAAATAAAGGAAACAAACAAATTCTAACTAAATTCACTAGTATGCATTACTTTCCTTTAAATTCGTTTTAAATGGTTAAATACTTACCTGCAACGCATTGGAGAGCCACCCTAATCCCTACTCTTCTTCACAGAAGAATTAGCGTGGCCCTCCAGCATGCTATAGGTAATTATAGGGCTACAGGTGAACTTTTTTTTTTAACGAAAATTAAAATGTAAATGTTCCCCGAATATTTAGTATAAAACGAAACAAATACCGAATAGTGCAGCAGACAAATATCCAGAAAACTATTTTTTCCGAATAATTGTTCCAAAAGATTTGTCTGAAACTAATTTTTCGCCTCTGTACAAGTATATATATAGAACTATAGAATTATTGAATTATTGTATAAATAATTAGCACATCTAGGCAAGTATCCCCGCTTGCTTTTCCCCAGAAGTATTCTGTGTACTTTTTTTTCCAATGCAACAGAGAACTCTGTGTAAGATATGCAAATTTGATATACAATATATCATGCTTTGTGCTTCCACCACAGTAATACCCTGTATGTGGTATTTTTATAAATATTATTATTGTTTATTTATAAAGCGTCAATGTAACATTAAAGGGACAGTTTACCCAAAAACTTTCTCTCCTTTAATTTGTTCCCAATGATCCATTTTGCCTGCTGGAGTATATTAAATAGTTTACAAATAGTTCCTTAGCCTTTATATTAAAATTTGAAATATCTTATTTAACCTGTAGTATCCCTACCTATACTGAAAGTTTCTACACCAAGGTATAAGCTATTGAGAATGAAACTATGTACACAGCCAGCAGAAGAAATTACACTCATAGTGGGAGGTGGAAGAATTAAAGCTCTAAAATTTTAATTTTCATTTGATTTTTAGAAGTATTGTACAGTGACCAAGATCTGTTCTGTTTGCAAGCCAAGCCTATTTTGATGGGCTGTGGTTTCAAAGAGCAAATCCAGCTATTTCTTTTGCAAAAATGAGCAATTTCTTATAAATTTTAAATTGGGACACACTCAGGGAAAAACTATTTTACAGTGAACTTTCCCTTTAACCCCTTAACGACCAAGGACGTACGCCACACGTCCTCAAAAAAAAGACAGTTAATGACCGAGGACGTGTGGCGTACGTCCTTGGTCTGGAAAGCAGCTGGAAGCGATCCTGCTCGCTTCCAGCTGCTTTCCGGTTATTGCAGTGATGCCTCGATATGGAGGCATCCTGCAATAACCCCCCTTGGCCATCCGATGCAGAGAGAGCCACTCTGTGGCCCTCTCTGCACCGGACATCGGTGGCCGGTATCGTTGGTGGGTGGGAGCTTACGTGGGAGGCGGGTGGGCGGCCATCAGTGCTCAGTGTGGAGTGGAGGGGGGCGGAATCGGGGGCGTGAGCTACGGGGGCGCGCACGGGAGCGCGCGCGTGCACGGGGGGTGGTGGGCGGGCGCGTGCACGGGGCGGGAGCGGGTGGGAACCGCTACACTACAGAAAAAAAAGGTTAAAAATTAAAAACACAATTACTGTAAATTATCATCTAAGGGACCTGGAAGGGGTTGGGGGTTGGTCTCGGTGGGGGGGGGGAAAGCTACACTACAGAAAAGGGAATTTTTTAAAAAAAAAAAGGCACATTTTGTTACAAAACTGGGTACTGGCAGACAGCTGCCAGTACCCAAGATGGCGCCCATTATTGCAGAGGGGAAGGGTTAGAGAGCAGTTTGGTGGGGGATCAGTGAGGTTGGGGTCTAAGGGGGGATCCTACACATCAGCATATGTAAATATGCTTTTTTTTTTTTTTTTTTTAAAAAGGGCCAAATACCTTTTATTTTAGTACTGGCAGAGTTTCTGCCAGTACTTAAGATGGCGGGGACAATTGTGGGGTGGGGGAGGGAAGAGAGCTGTTTGGGAGGGATCAGGGGGTCTGATGTTTCAGGTGGGAGGCTGAGCTCTACACTAAAGCTAAAATTAACCCTGCAAGCTCCCTACAAGCTACATAATTAACCCCTTCACTGCTAGCCATAATACACGTGTGATGCGCAGCGGCATTTAGAGGCCTTCTAATTACCAAAAAGCAATGCCAAAGCCATATATGTCTGCTATTTCTGAACAAAGGGGATCCCAGAGAAGCATTTACAACCATTTGTGCCATAATTGCAGAAGCTGTTTGTAAATAATTTCAGTGAGAAACCTAAAATTGTGAAAAAATTAACGTTTTT
Organism: Bombina bombina; assembly: GCF_027579735.1. Taxonomy (NCBI): domain Eukaryota; kingdom Metazoa; phylum Chordata; class Amphibia; order Anura; family Bombinatoridae; genus Bombina; species Bombina bombina. The sequence continues at coordinate 152,929,943 of NC_069509.1, read as the reverse complement.
TTTAATTTGATCGCATTTGGCGGTGAAATGGTGGCATGAAATATACCAAAATTGGCCTAGATCAATACTTGGGGTTGTCTACTACACTACACTAAAGCTAAAACTACCCCAAAAAGCTCCCTACATGCTCCCTAATTAACCCCTTCACTGCTGGGCATAATACAGGTGTGGTGCGCAGTGGCATTTAGCGGCCTTCTAATTACCAAAAAGCAACACCAAAGCCATATATGTCTGCTATTTCTGAACAAAGGGGATCCCAGAGAAGAATTTACAACCATTTATGCCATAATTGCACAAGCTGTTTGTAAATAATTTAAGTTAGAAATCAAACGTTTGTGAAAAAATTTGTGAAAAGTGAACGATTTTTTTGTATTTGATTGCATTTGGCGGTGAAATGGTGGCATGAAATATACCAAAACGGGCCTAGATCAATACTTTGGGATGTCTACTAAAAAAAAATATATACATGTCAATGGATATTCAGAGATTCCTGAAAGATATCAGTGTTCTAATGTAACTATCGCTAATTTTGAAAAGAAATAGTTTGGAAATAGCAAAGTGCTACTTGTATTTATGGCCCTATAGTTTACAAAAAAAGCAAAGAACTTGTAAACATTGGGTATTTCTAAACTCAGGACAAAATTTAGAAACTATTTAGCATGGGTGTTTGTTGGTGGTTGTAGATGTGTAACAGATTTTGGGGGTCAAAGTTAGAAAAAGTGTGTTTTTTTCTATTTTTTCCTCATATTTTATAAAAATTTTTATAGTAAATTATAAGATATGATGAAAATAATGGTATCTTTAGAAAGTCCATTTAATGTCGAGAAAAACGATATATAATATGTGTGGGTACAGTAAATGAGTAAGAGGAAAATTACAGCTAAACACAAACACTGCAGAAATGTAAAAATAGCCTTGGTCCCAAACGGACAGAAAATGGAAAAGTGCTGTGGTCATTAAGGGGTTAAGTATACAGTTATGGAGTACAAGAATGCATTTGCATAAATCATATGGGTAAAGGGCCCTGCCCTTGAGTCACTGTAGCTGTAAACATAAAATGTAAACAGGACAGGTGTACTTGTGAGCTTATATTCTAAAGGAAATGCATAGGGATGTTGTGATAAAAAAGTACAATGGAACAATATAGTGTTTAAATAAAATGCAGATATAACTAAAATAAAAAGTGAACCACCATATATCACCAAAATATGAAATACTTAAATAGAAGGAAGACACAGGTCCATACGGTGAATCAGTCAATTATATTCCACAAAGAAAAAAAGAGCGAGGAGCCGATTTACTATCCCCTTAATGGAGCCTGCTCAGAGCGGCGGACAGCAATCAACCCGATCAAATAAGATCTGGTTGATTGACACCCCTGTTAGCGGCCGATTGGCTGCAAATCTGCAGGGGGCAGCATTGCACAAGCAGTTCACAAGAACTGCTTGTGCAATAATAAAGGCCGACAGCATATGCGGTCGGCATTCATCAAGTCTGTCTGACATGAACCGCTGAGCGGATCATGTCAGACAGACCGATGATAAATCGGCCCTCAAGACTCATGGGGAAGTATGGTAAGTAATAGCTCTAAGGACTTGGTTGCAGGAATATTCACATTCTTCAGAGCTATATTCCAACTCTAGAAATTCAAGCATGAAAATCATTCCTCTGGCATGGTACAGGAACTGATTAAGCAATATTTATTTTAAAATACAATAAAATACATCATAAAATGATAAAAGGTTATAAGAACATTCAGGGTAAAGCACAACACATGCAGAGGAACAGTGGTCCTTGGATTACTATGCAAGTCCGATAGAACTCACTCTTATTGTGGTAAAAGCCTCTTTGTGTCCAAACCTCCAAAACTTCTCCAACGCACGTTTCGCTGCTTGTAGTACAGACTTTTCAAGGAAAGTTGAGGGGGAGGGAAACATAATTAGTAGAGATGCCTTAAAATAAGTTGTGTGCGTCTTTAACAGATGTGTTTAGGAACACTTGAAGGTTTTAAGACTAGTGGCAAGTCTGACTGAGTGAGGCAAGGCGTTCCATATGATAGGTGCAGTCCTAAAACAGGTGCAACAGATGTAAAGCTATTCTTAAGGAAGATGAGCCTGGCAGAGGCAATCATGATGGATTGCAGTAAGGACAGGTGGTAGCTTGGGAGACCAGAGAAGACAGACTTGCAGTAGTCAAGATGGGAAATGATAAGGGAGTGGATATGATTTTAAAGATATTTTTAAGGTAGAAGCGGACATGGGTTAGCTAAGGACTTAATGTGGGGAGCAAAAGATGGCTCTGAGTAAAGTGTGACCCCCAAGGCATTGGGCTTTATGTAGTGAGAAGCCATCCATGATGAGATATTAGCTAGGCAGCTGGTGACACAAGTCAGCAGGGAAGAGGAAATGTCTGGTGCAGAAAGGTAGATTTGGGTGTCATCAGCATAAAGATGGTACTGAAACCCAGTTCTGTTTTTGTTTTTGCTGTATCCACCCCATAAAGGGGATCACTGTGGTTAAACACAGTAGTGGAAGCAAAAAGCATGTGACGTATATCTATCTAATTTGCATAAATTACCAAGTACCCAGTCTGGTGCAATTTAACAATGTATACAGAATACTTCTGGGTGAAAAGTAAGTGAGATACTTGCCTATATGTGCCGATGGTCTTTTATCTCCACCATGGGGCCTATTTATCAAAGTGTCATCCGAAAATACGCTGGAATTCCGCATCATAATTGTTGCGAGATTGATCCGACCTAGTTATTAAAGTCTCAAGATCGGCAAATGTTGAAATTTGTGACGTAACAAACGATCCCGCAATCTCAATCCGACGCAGATTGATGCTTACGTCATTACAGATGTTCCAAATAGACATTTGGCTCTATTTGACACTTTTCCCCATTTATCAAACTTTTAACAGGTACGCTCGCGTATTTTCCGACACAGCGTACCTGGTTTTCAATCCGCCACCCTTGAGGCTGCCGATGCCATAGAAATCAATGGGAGTATGAAAGCACCGAAAGCTTATGTTCGATGCTGCAAGAGAATGAAGCATAACCCATTGATTTCTATGGTAGAAAAAAAGTTACATTTACACCTAACACCCTAAAATAAACCTTGAGTCTAAACACCCCTATTCCGCCGCTCCCCAACATCGCAGCCACTAAATAAACTTATTAACCCCTAAACCTCTGGCCTCCCACATAACCACCACTAACTAAACCTATTAACCCCTAAACCGTCATCCCCCTACATTGCAAAAAACTAAATTAAGCTATTAACCCCTTAACTTTAAATTAAAATTACAACATCCCTATCTTCAAATAAATTAAAACTTACCTGTAGAATTAAAATAAACTAATTTTAAACTATTAATTAATCTACCCTAACTATTATACTACAATTAAATTAAACTACCAATTAAATAAACTAAATTACATATTTAAAAAACCTAACCCTACTAAAATTATTTAAATATACAATTAAACATTATTACAAAGTCCTAATTTACAACAAAAAAACTGTTACAACCCCCCCCACTAAATTACGAAAAATAACAAACCAAATTATAAAAAAAAATCATTTTTTACACCTAATCTAATAGCCCTATCAAAATAAAAAAGACCCCCCCCCCCAAATAAAAGAAAAACCTAGCCAACCCCCCCAAATAAAAAACATCTAAAATAATCTAAGCTACCCATTCCCCTGAAAAGGGCATTTGTATGGGAATTGCCCTTAAAAGGGCATTTAACTCTTTTACTGCCCAGACCCTAATCTAAAAATAAAACCCACCCAAAAAAACCTTAAAAAATTTAACACTAACCCCCGACGATCCACTTACAGTTCTTAATAGCTTAATTTAGTTTTTTGTGATGTGGGGGGCTGACGGTTTAGGGGTTAATAGGTTTAGTTAGTGGTGGTGATGTGGGAGGCATGAGGTTTAGGGGTTAATAAGTTTATTTAGTGGCGGCAGTGTCGGGGAGCGGCAGGATAGGGGTTAATAACTTTATTTAGGTTGCAGCGATGTCAGGGAGTGGCGGGATAGGGGTTAAACATTTTAGTATAGTGGCAGCGTTTAGTAAAATGGTATAAATAAAGTTAGGAAAAAGCCAAATAGACGCAAGATCGTTGACTGCTAGTTAACAACAGTTCGATGCTCATCGCCCCGTACTTGGTGCGTGTGTTTTTGACGTTTTTTTTTATAAATAAGGAGAGCGTATTGAGATCCACGGCCGCAATGTTTGGCGATGTCAGGAAAGCTTATTTATGCCGGCGAATGCAACATAGTTGACACTTTCATGAATATGCCCCATAACTTAAATGAATAATATTTACACGCACACACACATGCACACACACACCCACCTGAACACACACACATACACACACATATTCACACACGCACACACACACATATGCAAACACGCGCACATACACGCACACACAAACACACATGCACATGCACACACACATACGCGCACCCACGCACATGCACATGCACACGCACACACGCATACACATACACACACATATACGCACACATATTTACCCGCACACACACACGTACACACATACGTACATATGCACACACACATGCACACACACCGACCCACATGCACACGCACACACACATACGCACAAACATGCACACACACGCACACAGACACCCACATATACACACAATGAGCCCTCTTATTTATTTCATATTATGTGGATTAAATGACATTGTGAAACATTTAAATTAAACACATACTGTACACACACACACACACACATATTCACCTGCGCACACACGCACACACACACGTGCATACGCACACACACATGCACACACTCAAACCCACACACACATGCACACGCGCATACACACACACACACACAGACACACACACACACAATGAGCCCTCTTATTTATTTCATATTATGTGGATTAAATGACATTGTGAAACATTTCAATTAAACACATACACACACACACACACATATTCACCCGCACACACACACGTACACACACACATGTACATACGCACACGCACACACACATACCCACACGCACACACACACATACGTACACACATGCACACACACACGCACGCACACGCACACAGACACCCACACACACACACACACAATGAGCCCTCTTATTTATTTCATATTATGTGGATTAAATGACATTGTGAAACATTTAAATTAAACACATACACACACATATTCACCCGCACACACACACACGTACATACGCACACACACACGCACACACATACCCACACACACACACACATGCACACACACACACATACGCACAAACATGCACACACACACACGCACACACAGACACCTACGCACACACACAATGAGCCCTCTTATTTATTTCATATTATGTGGATTAAATGACATTGTGAAACATTTAAATTAAACACACACACACACACACATATTCACCCGCACACACATGTACACACACACACACGTACATACGCACGCACACACACATACGCACACACACACATATGCACACACACACGCACACACACACAGACACCCACACACACACACACAATGAGCCCTCTTATTTATTTCATATTATGTGGATTAAATGACATTGTGAAACATTTAAATTAAAAAGCCTTATTTTTCATGTAATTTGATTCCCTGATAACTTAACTGCAGTTAGCACATTTTGTTTCACCCGGTATTATACTCCTTAGTGAGGTGCTGAAAATGACACAAGACCAAGGTTATAATACAGAACTGTCAAATAGCTACTCAATTTTACTCCCAAAGGGTAGATACAGTATTAGTGGCACCTGAAACCTTACATCTTGTTAGAGGGGGGAGCAGGCATTGTATTTCCTCATTATTTTGTACCATAAAACTAAATGATGCAGTCAGTGCACCTTACAATGTTAAATGCTTAGGCTATTATGGGGAAACAAGACTTTTTTTTTTAACTCGTTTGTTTTCAAAGGGCACTGCCACTGTCTTTTGGGATAACAGATGATCTATTCTAGACACACTGGAGTCAACATATAAAATTCATATTCTGCAGACAGACCTGTAGTAAACAAGTGTCAGATTCAAGTCTTATTTTGTACCTTATATTCATTTCAATATTTTCCAGTGATGTCTCAATTCTTCAGTCATTGTTTTAACAGAGGATGTTTCGAAATTTGAAACATTTGTTGTTTTATTTACCATTTTTACGAGCACTGGAATAAAGCTGTGCTTCCATTTTCAATTAAATTACGTGTCTATTAAGATCATGGAGGTATCAGATAGAGCTCAGTTCTACTTTTGGTTTTTCTTACAAGTGGAGCACAAACATATAATTGCCATTGAATGCTAACCCCGCTCAAATTATATTAATAGTGCTTCTTTCTTGCACTCATAGGTTGAGAGTAAAACTTTTTCGCTTGTGCGAAACCTTCAGGCAGCAATAACGTCTGAAGGTCCCTCTCCCCATAGACTTCTATAAAACGCTATTCTGGCTTTTGCTTGGGTGCTAACCTGTAGGTACACTAAGCCAAGTTTGCTAAAGCCACATTTTTTCTTTCATGATTCAGATAGAGCAGCCATTTTAAGCAATCATGTTTCTTCATTCTCTTGGGATCTTTATTTGAAAAAGCAGGAATGTAAACTTATGAGCCGGCCCATCTTTGGTTCAGTACCTGGGTAGCGCTTGATGATTGGTGGCTATATTTAGAACAAAAGTTTTTTTTTATTGAAATATATTTATCTGGTACCACCTGCATAGAGGGCTGGCCGCTATGCAGTCACCTAAGAGGGACAGTAAACACCTTGTATTCAATAAATTAAAGGGACATTATACACTAGTATTTTCTTTGCATACATGTTTGTAGATGATCCATTTATATAGTCCATACAGGTTATTTTTTTTTTTTTTTTTTTAAATGTATAGTTTTGCTTATTTTTAAATAACTGCTCTGATTTTCAGGCTCCTAATCAAGCCCCAAACTTTAAGGAGAATACTGATGTATACCTACTCCAGCTTGCTCCTGTTTGTGTAAAGAGGCTTTTCATATGCAGAGGAAGCGGGAGGGGGGAGTGTCTGCTTTTTATTTGCTATACAGACACTTTCAGTGGGTGTTCCAGTAACCTATTCAACAGAGCTAAACTGGGAGCTTCTAAGTAAGTTTTTTAATGGTTTTATACTGGATTTTTATATCAGTATCTGTGCATATTATTCTTTATAGTAGTGTCTATTACATGCAGTTTAGTGATGTCGCGAACATAAAAATTTGGGCGAACTGCCATTGACTTCAATAGGCAGGCGAACTTTAAAACCCACAGGGACTCTTTCTGGCCACAATAGTGATGGAAAAGTTGTTTCAAGGGGATTAACATCTGGACTGTGGCATGCCGGAGGGGGATCCATGGCAAAACTCCCATGGAAAATTACATAGTTGATGCAGTTTGGTTTTAAGCCATAAAGGGCATAAATCACCTAACATTCCTAAATTGTTTGGAATAACATGCTTTAAAACATCAGGTATGATGTTGTATCGATCAGGTAGTGCAAGGGTTACGCCCGCTTCACAGTGACAGACCAAACTCCCCATTTAAAGGGACAGTCTACACCAGAATTTTTATTGTTTTAAAAAATAGATAATCCCTTTATTACCCATTTCCCAGTTTTGCATAACTAACGCATTTATAATAATATACTTTTAACCTCTGTGATTATCTTTTATCTAAGCCTCTGCAAACTGCCCCTTTTTTCAGTTCTTTTGACAGACTTGCAGTCTAGCCAATCAGTGCCTGCTCCCAGATAACTTCTCATGCACGAGCACAGTGTTATCTATATGAAATACGTGAACAACCACCCTCTAGTGGTGAAAAACTGTTAAAATGCAATCTGAAAGAGGTGGGCTTCAAGGTCTAAGAAAATAGCATATGAGCCTCCTAGGTTAAGCTTTCAACTAAGAATACCAAGAGAACAAAGCAAAATTGGTGATAAAAGTAAATTGGAAAATTGTTTAAAATTACATGCTCTATCTGAATCATGAAAGTTTATTTTGGCCTAGACTGTCCCTTTAACGCACCGCAAACAACCGCAAACAGTCCATTTGCACAACCGCAAACTCCCCATTTGCACAAGGTTGGATATCAAGCTAGCCATGTCCCGTTCCTTGTCCTCACTGATGTCATTGAAGGTCTCTTCCTCCACCCAGCCACGTACAACACCAAGGGTCCCCGAAAGGTGACAACAAGCCCCCTGGGACGCCTGCTGTGTTTGGTCTTCCACCTCCTCAAAGCCACCTTCCTCCTCTGACTCCTCTTCTTCAGACTCCTCTCTCTGCATTGCCTCTCTCTGCGTTATTATAAGGTGCGTTAAGTAATACTATTCCTATCAGTTTAATCCCTGTTACGTCCCCTATCAGGGGACGTGTATATGGCATCAATTTTAGGAACCGGGAGATGGAAAAAGATTCTTGGTCGGTCCTCCTACTTCAAATTTGGGGCACTGCGTGTGCAATCTAATGTGCCACCAGATAGGAGTGGTGTGTTAAGTAGTACTATTCTTATCAGTTTAATCCCTGTTACGTCCCCTATCAGGGGACGTGCATATGGCATCGATTTTAGGAACCGGGAGATGGAAAAAGATGCTTGGTCGGTCCTCCTACTTCAAATTTAAGGGCACTGCGCGTGCAATCTAATGTGCCACCAGATAGGAGTGGTGTGTTAAGTAGTTCTATTCTTATCAGTTTAATCCCTGTTACGTCGCCTATCAGGGGACGTGTATATGGCATCGATTTTAGGAACCGGGAGATGGAAAAAGATGCTTGGTCGGTCCTCCTACTTCAAATTTGGGGCACTGCGCGTGCAATCTAATGTGCCACCAGATAGGAGTGGTGTGTTGAGTAGTTCTATTCTTATCAGTTTAATCCCTGTTATGTCCCCTATCAGGGGACGTGCATATGGCATCGATTTTAGGAACCGGGAGATGGAAAAAGATGCTTGGTCGGTCCTCCTACTTCAAATTTGGGGCACTGCGCGTGCAATCTAATGTGCCACCAGATAGGAGTGGTGTGTTAAGTAGTTCTATTCTTATCAGTTTAATCCCTGTTACGTCCATGTGTGTAATGCTGCCTGACTGAGACATATCCCTGTTATCTACATCCTCTGGCAATAATGGTTGCGCATCACTATCACTCATTTCTTCCAACTGATGTGTAAATAACTCCTCTGACAGATCAAGTGAAGCGGCTGTGGTGCTAGTGTTGGTGGTGGAGGCAGGCGGGCAAGTGGTAACTTGAGAGGTGCCCGAAGCTAAGCTGGAGGAGGATGGTGCGTCAAGGTTCCGAGCGGAAGCTGTAGAAGATTGGGTGTCCTATGTTAGCCAGTCAACTATGTCCTCAGAAATGTTCGAGTTCGGGGTACGTGGCCTCTGAACACTGGGCATTATTCTAGGGCCAAAGGGAATCACAGCACCACGAACACGACGGCCCCTGCAGGGTGGCCTGCCTCTGCCTGTCATTTTTTTTTCAATTAGTGGTACTATGCGTGCAAGCTACTGTGACAACAGATATGAGTGGCACTGTGCACTGGCAGAAGTTGGCAGAGTAGACGCTGTAGGCCTGACACACACGCTTGCAGACAACTAACTGCTATTCAATCTATTAGATCCAAAATAAGGTGGCGCAAATTAATGCAGTTCTGTCTTTAGTGGTGTGAATGAAAATGTTGTCCCACTGTGGGTCCAATATATTCTCTCTATAAGAGTGTACAAAAGTGTGTGAAAAAGTGTGTAAAAAAGAGATATTCTCCCTATATGAAAATGAAAATAAAAATCTCTAAACTAGAGTTCCACAATTCAACAAGATGTTTATTTAATAAAAGTACTTTAAAATATGTATATATCAATCAAGCAGTCTACTCACATATTAACATTCTGTATGATATACAATCCTAAAACACCGGTGTTTCATATACTAAAAGCAGTAAAAAACGCAAAATTTAAATTGCACAAACATGCAGGTATATACGCAAAAATATAAACTGTATACCTATTGATAAAAAGGTTACTTTTTTACCTCTAAACAAAGGACTGGAAATTAAAAAACATATATGAATACATGTAGCAAATGTCCGTTATTACAGCAAAGGAACTGCACAAATATTGAAGGGTTTCGTAGGTATATATCAGTTCCTTATGGGCTCATATTATGGCAAACAGGGGTTACTATTCTTCCATCATTTAGATCGTATGAGGAAACATATATGACAGATATTAGATTAGATTTTTCTAAGGTTTTATGGACTGATGAAATGAGAGTGAGTCTTGATGGGCCAGATGGATGGGCCCATGGCTGGATTGGTAAAGGGCAGAGAGCTCCAGTCCGACTCAGACGCCAGCAAGGTGGAGGTGGAGTACTGGTTTGGGCTGGTATCATCAAAGATGAGCTTGTGGGGCCTTTTCGGGTTGAGGATGGAGTCAAGCTCAACTCCCAGTCCTACTGCCAGTTTCTGGAAGACACCTTCTTCAAGCAGTGGTACAGGAAGAAGTCTGCATCCTTCAAGAAAAACATGATTTTCATGCAGGACAATGCTCCATCACACGCGTCCAAGTACTCCACAGCGTGGCTGGCAAGAAAGGGTATAAAAGAAGAAAATCTAATGACATGGCCTCCTTGTTCACCTGATCTGAACCCCATTGAGAACCTGTGGTCCATCATCAAATGTGAGATTTACAAGGAGGGAAAACAGTACACCTCTCTGAACAGTGTCTGGGAGGCTGTGGTTGCTGCACGCAATGTTGATGCTGAACAGATCAAAACACTGACAGAATCCATGGATGGCAGGCTTTTGAGTGTCCTTGCAAAGAAAGGTGGCTATATTAGTCACTGATTTGTTTTTGTTTTGTTTTTGAAGGTCAGAAATGTATATTTGTGAATGTTGAGATGTTATATTGGTTTCACTGGTAAAAATAAATAATTGAAATGGGTATATATTTGTTTTTTGTTAAGTTGCCTAATAATTATGCACAGTAATAGTCACCTGCACACACAGATATCCCCCTAAAATAGCTATAACTAAAAACAAACTAAAAACTACTTCCAAAACTATTCAGCTTTGATATTAATGAGTTTTTTGGGTTCATTGAGAACATGGTTGTTGTTCAATAATAAAATTAATCCTCAAAAATACAACTTGCCTAATAATTCTGCACTCCCTGTATATGAAACAACACCGGTGTTTTAGGATTGTATATTATACAGAATGTTAATATGTGAGTAGACTGCTTGATTGATATATACATATTTTAAAGTACTTTTATTAAATAAACATCTTGTTGAATTGTGGAACTCTAGTTTAGAGATTTTTATTTTCATCTTCATATAGGGAGAATATCTCTTTTTTACACACTTTTTCACACACTTTTGTACACTCTTATAGAGAGAATATATTGGACCCACAGTGGGACAACATTTTCATTCACACCACTAAAGACAGAACTGCATTAATTTGCGCCACCTTATTTTGGATCTAATTGCACTCAAAACCGTTGGGATAAGTTTTTTAAAGGTGAGCATAGTTCTGCCCAACTGGATAGATAATCACAATCTCTAATTATTTTAACTCTTTGCTATTCAATCTATTACAGTCAAAAAAAAATTTTTTTTAAATGTACACTACTGTTACACCAGATATGAGTTGCACTGGGGTGACACTGTGCCCTGGCAGGCAGGCACTGAAACGCACACGTGTGAAGGAAACTGACTCAGGGATAGGCACAGACAAAGGCTGTGGTGGACATTTTCCAAAGTACAGACCTTAGTGAAGGACACCAAGGTACATTTGAAATTAAAAACATTATTTTATAGTGCTCGGTTTTATTATACTGATGCAGATACCACTGATCCTATAACCAGCCCTCCTCTGGCTATACCCATGTTACCCATGTGCCAGTGTCACTACTGTGTCATTATATAGCGCTGGGTGTTATTATACTGATGCAGATACCACTGGTCCTATAACCTGCCCTCCTCTGGCTATCCCCAAGTGCCAGTGTCACTACTGTGTCATTATATAGTGCTGGTTGTTATTATACTGATGCAGATACTACTGATCCTATAACCAGCCCTCCTCTGGCTATACGCATGTGCCAGTGTCACTACTGTGTAATTATATAGCGCTGGGTGTTATTATACTGATGCAGATACCACTGATCCTATAACCAGCCCTCCACTGGCTATACCCATGTGCCAGTGTCACTACTGTGTCTTTGTATAGAGCTTGGTGTTGTTATACTGATGCACATCCAGTATTTCACCACTCAGGCTTTATTTATTCCATAACTTATCACCCAATATGGCTTGCAGTCTCTTGACATGCTACTAACTTTATTCACACTACATATATTTTTTTTATTCCTATTATTTAATCAGAAAGAAAACATATACTAAGGTTGTGGCAGACACTGCAAGGGCTAGTCACGGACACCAGTGTCCGTGTATGGACACCTTGCCTATCCCTGAACTGACTGCTATTATTTAACACAGTCAAAAAAGTGTTGTTTTTTTTAAATTTACACTACTGTTACACCAGATATGAGTTGCACTGGGGTGACACTGTGCCCTGGCAGGCAGGCACTGAAACGCACACGTGTGAAGAAAACTGACTGCTATTATTTAACACAGTCAAAAAGTGTTTTTTTTTTTTAAATCTACACTACTGTTACACCAGATATGAGTTGCACTGGGGTGACACTGTGCCCTGGCAGGCAGGCACTGAAACGCACACGTGTGAAGGAAACTGACTGCTATTATTTAACACAGTCAAAAAAGTGTTGTTTTTTTATTTTTTTATTTTCAAAAACAGCTTTATTAAACAGAATATGGATCCAGTTACAAATTGGAAATGTCAATAACAACAAAAAAAGGAATAAAAACTGTTACATCACAGATTCCAAATGTAACCTATAGTAATATGCTGTTGCATTTTACAATTTTATGTATCACGTAAAAAACAGAAAAGAAAAAACAAAACAAAAAAGAGAGAAAGCAAAGAAACATGAAAAGAGTCATATAGGTTAATCAGCTATAAAAATTCCACTGTACTTTCTTATATAAACATCCATGAGAAGAAGAATTGCGAGGAAAATCAGGTCTCCTAGTTGCAGGTGAAAACACTGCCAATTTGGCACCATAAAGTATCATGACCTTTAAAGTCGTCAATCCCCGGCCTAACCTTATAACAATTATTAGCTAACATAATTACTATAAATAAGGAGTTACACACAACTTTGGTATAAAAATTGGCCGCAGCCATTTTATTAACAACATGAGTTAAATATTGTGTAATAAATATTTTCAAACATTTTAACAGAACATACCTGATGTTCATAAATAACATTCCAATCAAAACTGTCAATTCCCCACAGCGGTGCTAGTTCCCAAACCCACAAAACAAGATGGCCGTTATTCAAAAACTGGACTCAACTATATCCCCGTTGAGTCCGTCCAAGGACACCTACACTTTAATAGGGAACCCCTTGCCCCTATAAAACCAGTTGCCCACTCACCCCATGGAGAGGCAACTACTTAAAATCCTCAAAATCACTTGGCCATATTGCTTACCATATTTGTCTGGGAACTAGCACCCCCGCCACCGACTGGACTGACCGAACAGCCCAGTCCCGCCAAACCCAAAATTTTTCCCAACGCTTCTTTTATATCAAAAAGAAATAGCTGCAGCCCAAATTGGTTAAAATGAACACCATCTTTTAAGTAGAATTCCTCGGCCCCTTCTACTTCGAAATCTGGGTGGAAAACAACACCTCCCCCCAACCTTTTAACGAAAGAGCTAACTATTTTGTTAACTTTCTTGCGGCTCTTTTCTAACCTATCATAATCCCTCGCTGATCTCCAAACCAGCCTAGGAGTAATCTGTGACCAGACTATTTTTATTCCGGGATAAAGCTCCTTTATATTGCCCAGATCCCTTTTAATTCTTCTCACTAATTCTTTTTGAGGAATCATACCTAAATCATTTCCCCCCAAATGCACTATCAAAACATCAGGGTGATGAAAAACTTTGGTATAATCTAGAAACACAGGAAACAAGAGTTCCCAGCACATGCCCCTAATCCCAAACCATTTGACCTCCCATTGATCAACTGGACACCCGAGCTGAAGGCCGCCCATTTTCTTACTGGCCTCAGCATTGGCCCAGTATATAAACGAATGCCCCATCACCCATACGATCCTCACACCTAAAATAAAAGAAATAAATAGAGTATTCAGGATGATTTCAGCTCAAACATTCCAAAACATACGCTCTATTCAAGGTTTGTTTTTTTTTTTTTTTTATATACCCTCAAATCAGGCCTAACATAGGATTTATAACGACTTGAACCCCATCTACCAATCTTTTTTACTATATCCTCTCTGAGACCTAACATAGCAGCTTCAGTAGCAGCTCCAATCTGGAATGAGTGAGACCCGAACTCTAATGGATTAAAACCCAATAAAACAATTGAACCTTTTAAAATGGCTCTAAATTGATACTGTGACAAAAAGGAACCATCTGAGTGAACCAACAAAGGGCCATCTTGCAAAGGCCGTATGGACCCATAAAGCATCATTACCTGACATGGACATATCTCTCCACCACTAGGGAACAGCACTATATTCTTGCCTTTCCCATAGATGTCCGTTTTACTACTTCTCAGTAAGATTTCTACCCTGCTCTCGTTCCATATTACATCTTCTTTTTGTAAACCTCCTGAAACTTTCTTGCTAGGGCTTACCAATTCCGAAAGTCTAAATGCCCCAAAAAAGGCCAATACAAAGGCCGTTCTGAACAATATTACTTCAAATCTTGATGCACAAATCTCAGCCAATACTGCCCAAATTTTGTTAAGTAAAGAAAATGTAATAGGCCTTCTCTTATCTCTAACCTTTGCCTTTTTCTTCAAGCCTTTAAGAACTTGACGTACCCAAAAAACTTTTGTAACATCAGACAGACCTAATAAACGGAATCTAAAAGCTAGGGCCGCCAATCTTTTTTCCATATTAGATGGTGACAAACCCAAAGTTCCCCAATGCCACATCCATTCCAATAAGCAACCCGTGACATCATCAGACCCTTCTTTGATTTCAGATTGACATAACCACATTTCCCATTCCCTCCAAACTGATACATAGGACGTCCAAGTACCTGGAGCCAAAGATTTTTTAATTAATTCAGCCAATCCTCCGTCCCAAGCTTCCAAAGTTGGTCCGGAAACATCGCTCCAGCTACATCCGCTTGAGGAGCCAATTCTCGAAAGCGACACCACTGTGAACGAGATAAAGAATCCGCTATCAAATTAAGCTTACCAGGGATATGCTTTGCCCTGACAAATACATTCATACTTAAACATTTCAAGACTAGTACTCTTAATAAACGCAAAACTGGTAATGATGATGCAGATAAAGAATTAATAGCAGAAACCACGCCCATATTATCCGTATGGAACAATATGGATTTATTCACCAAATCAACTTCCCACACAAACAGAGCCACCAGAATCGGAAATAGTTCAAGGAAAACTAGGTTCCTAGTTAAACCCAACTCGACCCACTCTTGAGGCCACACCTCTGCACACCAATGCCCCTGAAAATAAGCCCCGAAACCAACACCACCAGCTGCATCTGTTATCAAATCCAAATCAACATTAGAGATCCTAGCTTCCATAAATATTGCAACACCGTTAAAATTTTTAAGGAACTCCAACCAAACTTTCAAATCATCCTTGTGGCCTTTTTTAATCCTTACAAAATGATGAGGCTTACTAACACCAGACGTAGCCAGTGACATTCTTCTAGAAAAAACTCTACCAATAGGAATGATTCTGCAAGCAAAATTCAATTTTCCCAGCAGAGATTGCATTTCTCTTAAAGTCACCTTACGGACCACCAAAAAATGCTGAATCATTTCTGACAAATCCACGATCTTTTCCACAGGTAGACTACATTCCATTTTTTTGGAATCGATTGTAATACCCAAGAATTTAAGGGCCGTAACTGGACCCTCAGATTTTTCCATTGCAATAGGAACCCCAAAATCAGATGCCATTGAATAAAAACAATCCCTTAACTTCAAACAAACGTCCGAATCAGGGGGACCAACAAAAAGAAAATCATCCAAATAATGAACTACTGACGAGAATCCAGACTTGAATTTAACAACCCATTCCAAAAAGGAACTAAAACACTCAAACAAAGAACAAGAAATAGAACAACCCATTGGGAGGCAAAGGTCAATGTAGAAAGACCCCTCAAAACAACAACCCAACAGATAATGTGAAGAAGGATGAACCGGAAGTAACCGAAAAGTAGCCTCAATATCCACTTTAGCCATTAAAGCAAATTGACCAGCCTCTCTAACCAAATTAACTGCCATATCAAATGATGTATAAGACACAGACGATAATTCATCCGGAATATCATCATTCACAGATCCACCCTTTGGAAAAGATAAGTGGTGAATAAGACGAAATTTACCAGGTTCTTTCTTAGGAACCACTCCTAAAGGAGAAATACGCAAATGAGGGATAGGAGAGATTTTAAAAGGACCTGCCATTCGACCCAAAGAAACCTCCTTCTCAAGCTTACTCCTAACAACCTCAGGCCATTCCCTAGCAGACTTAAGGTTACCCCTGTAATGAACAACACCCCCTGAAGATGGGATTCTGAAACCAAACTCAAAACCATGCAGCAATAACAAGGCCTTTTCACCAAAGCCCTTCTGTTTAGCGTAGAGTACGAGCCACAGCTCCATCCCGTTTAGCCTCACTGGAGTTAATCCCTTTTTCAGGAAGCTCTTGGGTTCCTCCCAATTTGTTCTTTTTGAAACACTTAATGGAAGGGTGGGATCCCCCACACCCTGAGCATTCGTGTCTGAATTTACAGGACGATCCCCATTTACAGAACTTTTCATTGAAAGCAAAGCAGAAACCTTTTTTGACTGTTGCCGACGACCCACTTTGAAGAGACCCGCCGGCTCCCCCGCGAAAAGGCTGCGAAGACCTTAACGGGGTCATCACTTTTAGCCATAATCCCATATCACGATCATCCCATTTCATCTCAGGCTTAACCGACAAACGTTGTCTAAATTGTTCATCATAAACCCACCAAGCCATACCCCCATATGTTCTCTGAGCAGCGGATATTTCATCTAAATAGCAAAAAAGGGCCGCGCCTTGATCAGGGAACTTAACAGCAAATACACTAGCATAAATAACAAAAGCCTTGAACCAGTTAGTAAATGTTTTTGGTAATTTTCTGTAACGTTTTTTCCCTCTCCTCCTCCTCCTTCTTGGACGCATCCTTTTTTGAGTCTTCAGGTATCTCAAAAGACTGGTCAAGAGGAAGGAGGGAAAATAATTCAATAAACTCTCTCTTATATATCTTTTCCCTTAACTCAACCGTCAAGTGCATACCCAAAGGCCCGATAGAACACAAACAAGACCTGGCCAAAGCCGTGTCAGCAATCTTAAGCTCAGGACCCCCAGACGCTTTATTATCAACATTAGCCACTTTTGGCTGGGACAAACCAACCACTTGAGATTGGGGTACCGACCCTACATCTTTTGTTCCCTCACCAACAATCCCTAATACCCCATTTTGAGGAGCCAATCCAGGGGGAACCCATGAATTGGCAACTCCTCCCGAGGCTTTGGCCCCTTCTAATTTGGCTAACAAGTCCCTTAAACCCGCTACAACAGTTATAGATAAAGGATCAGCATGCACACCAACTGTTTCAACCCCCACATTCAGATTCACAGCCCCAGATCCCTCATTACCTGTACCAGGATCCTGAGTCGCTGCAGACTGATCCCCTTGAGATGCAGCCGTAACCTTCTCTATATTCTGGAAACCAGTAGTCCTGGGATCCGTATTAGCCATTAATTGTTGACCTTTTTCTGCCTGCAAAACAGAAACATGTGACAAACCCCGTGAAGGTGCCCAAATTCCAATGCCCCTACTAGCCGTAGACATACCCAACCTACTATCCACTAAAACACCCTTACCCCTCTTAGCAGATGAAACCTCAAACCCTTCTCCCCTTAAATCCCCATACCTCTTGCGTTGTCTACCTCTACCTTGTATTCTCCCAATCCCAGACCTGTTTGGACGCTGAACAGAATTAACCGAGCTATGAAACGTATTATTAAGACTCTGTCCCATTATGCCCTGAAGACCAAAATTAAAATTGTTGGCCGTACTCACCCTTGTTTCTTCTCCCCTTGCATTAAAACGTTCTGCCCCCGGAACGCAGTCCTCCATATCAAGCCTGATATTTTCCGTCCAGGATTCCTGCAGACCATAAGCATCCCCACTTAGGCCGTCATTTCCCACCATTAAAAAACCCGGAGAATTCTCAGGCCGTGACCTAGTCTCATTCCCTTCTAAAAGAAAAACATCGTTAGAGACAGGTAAATTTTTAACTACATCAACATTCCTACCCCTCAAATTACTTAACTCACCCCTTAAAACCAAATCACTCGGAACCCTGACTGACGGTCTAAACTGGCGAATGGGGTTAACTACACTGGGAGAAGGAGGAATAAAATCCTCCTCAGAAGAATCTAAATATAAAGCTAATTCTCCAACACCGTTATCAACCTCGGTGTCATGCTGACTCTCACTGACTTCAAGCCCTTCCACCCTCTCGTCTAACACTCGATAAGCCTGTTCCTCAATATTACTACCAGGCCTTAAAATCTGTGCCGTTTTTGAAACATTATGTAACTGTTCTTCAACCGCCTGAGGCAGCTCAGTCAGACCCGACACCTTCAATCCCTCACCTTTCTTTCTCACTAAAGCACTTTCTAACCTACCTACACTCACTTGCTCCTTACCCCCACTCGGTAAACTAGGCCTCGGCGGGCCGTCACCTTTACTAACTTGCCTTTTTCCCTTAAATACTAATTTTTGGCCTAAATTGGCCATCATACTCTTAGGCAAAGAATCACCCTTCTTTACAGGCTCTTCAAATTGTTCCGGTAGGGAACAAGTGCTCCCGGACAGCATAGCATTATCCGCAACCTCAGCTCCGGCCTGCCGACTTCCGGAACTAGAACTTGACTTCTGCCTCACAGCCGCCTTTAACCCCGGACTGGGGCTGGATTTTCTCCGTCCGCCATTACTCCCCTCCGGATCCGGATCCGAACGAACTGGGGGCCTCGAACGCCTCACAGGTCTCGAAGCAGCATCCTCAATAACATCCCTGGGTTCGATAACCGGGCTAAACAAGGGACGTAACTTATCCTCGAGCCAGGTAGGGCCCATTTTGGCAGCTTCCAACTTAAGTTGGTCAAAAATCGCATCAAACTGCGCCATCACCAGAATTTCCACGAACAAGCACTTTCCACATAGGTTTGATAAATAATCTGATGACAGATTCTCCCGCTCTTTCCTTAAAAGCGTAACAGCGCGTGCTAAGCCCGCCCCCTAACAGATACCAACCAATCACACACTAGGCCTAATCCCTCCAACGGTCAAATCCCCTTCCCGTTACTTCGAACTCCCAGGGGCTCCCCTAGGTCTGGGGTGTACTGTTTGGTCGTGTCAGTATATAAGTCTCCCAAGTAATTTTCATCTGAGTGTAGATATCTATTCTGTTGTTTTTCATGAAGGCATACTCTTCTAGATCTAGGAAGTGGTGTAACTGATGTTGCCATTGAACTATTGTAGGGACTTCCCTGTTCTTCCACCCCCTTGCCACTAGGATTTTAAAGCTATTGCTTGCTACGTATAGTAGCTTCTGTTTATATCCACTAACTTTACCATGGGTAATATTAAATAGCCAAATTGTTGGGTCCGCTGGCACCTCTACCTCTAACATAATTGAGGTTTCTCTTGCTATGTTTTCCCACATATGCTGCAGAGGTGGACATGTCCACCATATGTGAGCCATGTTTCCTGGTGTACCCCCACACCTCCAACATCTCTCATTGCTGGAAGGGAATATTTTATGAATTCGTGAGGGTGTGAGGTACCACCTCTGTATTATCTTCAAATTTAATTCCACTAACTTGCTGGATGTGGAGGTCTTTGTTATGGAGGCAAACATACGTGTTCTATCTATGTGTGAGAATTCAACGTTAAGTTCCCTTTCCCAACTGTCCAGATAGTGTGGTGTAGACGAGGTCAGTTGTAAGATAGAGTATGTGAGTGAAAGAGTCCTCCTAGCCGGAGTGGATGATTTACATAGAGTTTCAAATGGAGTTGGGGGCTGTAAGAGATTCCTTCTGTCTTTGTGTTTAAAGATATAGGAATGACACTGTCTTAATAAAAACCAGTCTTTGAAAATAGTAGGTCCGTCATCTGTCAGTTCTCTGGTGGACCTCGAATTCTGTTCGCACCCTAGGTGGAACATCATTACGGCTCTTTGATTATTTATGAGTTGGGAATCCCTCAACATACTAGCTCCCGGAGCAAAATCTACATTATCAGTGAGGGGGGTCAGGGGCGAAAACCTCGAGGAGACATGCGGGTACTCTATGATGATTCTATCCCAAGTTTTGAAAGTTTCCGATATTATGGCGTTTTGAGCTATGCCGGACGAAAGTAATGTTCGCCTCTGCCAACAGAGAGTCCCTAAGTGTTGCTGTCCTGAGATGTCATGTTCTAAGTTAACCCAAGCTTTGATTTCAAAATTCGTAAACCAATCTATGATCCTTTGCATAAATACTGCTTGTCTGTATTTTTTAAGATTGGGTACCCCCAAACCCCCATTTTTGATATGTAGGTGCATAAGCTTTCTGTTAATCCTGGCCCTACGTTTGTCCCAAATGTAGTCGTAAATAGCATTTTGTAGGTTCACTAGGTAGGTGGGAGGAAGTGGGATGGGTAGGGTCTGAAATAAATACAATAATCTTGGTAAAATGTTCATTTTTATCGTGTTTATTCTTCCTAGCCATGAGATGTTATGAGACCTCCACGAGGACATATCATTGATGATAGATCTCTGTAGTGTTTTATAATTGAGAGAGAACATTTCCGGTGTGGAAGGGGCTAGCATGATTCCCAGATATTTTAAGCCTGACTTTTGTAATTTGAAAGGGCAAATCTCTTGTATATGTGTTGTGAGGTGGGCATTACTCTGTAAGATTAACATTTCGGATTTGCTCTTATTAACTACGAAATTGGATACTAAATGGAAGTGGTCTAGTTCTCTAAGCAACTGTTGGATCGAATTAAGAGGGTTAGTCAGAAAAAAGAGGATATCGTCGGCATATAGCAGAGTCTTATGCTCGGTGTCTCTTATTTGGGTGCCTGAAATGTTTGGGTTGCGTCGTACTTTTGATGCCAGAGTTTCCACCACGCAGGCGAATAGCAGGGGCGATAAAGGACACCCCTCCCTGGTCCCATTAGAGATATGAAATGGCTCCGACAGGATCCCATTCACTCTCACCCTTGCCATCGGGGTCACGTAAAGAGCGAAGATCTTAGATATAAAGGATTTATCTATGCCAAATTTTTGTAATGTAAGACGTAAAAAGGTCCAACCGACGTGGTCAAAAGCTTTTTCCGCGTCGGTTGAGACCACCACAGCTGGTATCTTATGGGATTGTAGGTAGTCAATTAGATGGAAAGCCCTCACAGTGTTATCCTTTGCCTCACGTGAGTGGATGGTTACTTGATCGTTGGAAATTATGTGTGGGAGGATTAACTTGAGTCTATTTGCGAGGACCTTTGCGTAAATTTTTACATCTACATTAAGCAAGGATATAGGTCTAAAATTTTCAGCCCTATCTGGGTTTTTGCCCTGTTTCGGTAAAACAGTAATATGGGCTTCCAATCCCATCGGGGCAAAGGGAGTGTCCTCTGAAATATCATTAAAGAGTGAGAGCAGGTGGGGTATTAAAATATCCCTAAATCTTTTAAAGTATTGAGTAGTGAACCCATCCGGGCCTGGGGCTTTATGTGCTGGTAGCTGTGTTATTATATTTTTAACCTCCTCATAAGTGATCTGTGCTGTGAGGGATTGATTTTGTTCCTGGGTTAAATGCGGGAGGGGTATATCTGTCAAGTATTCATGTATATCTTTGTCTCTGTCTAAGTGTGGAGCCTCTGCATTATGTAAATTATAAAGTTGTTCGTAATATAGTCGGAAGGTTTCTGCTATCTGATCTGAGGTATGTACCTTTCTATTCTGTTTGTCATGAAGTGATAAGATATAATTTCTATTTATCCTCCTCTTCAGTTTTCTAGCTAGTATTGGGCCACTCTTGTTGTCCCCCTCGTAATATTTTTGACTGAGTTTGAATGCCCGGAGTTTACATTCCTTGCCCATCAAGGTATTAACTTGTGCCCTACACTCAGCGATTTTCAAATTAATATCGGCCTGATTAGGGTGAGTAACCAGCAAGCCCTCGAGGTGAGCTAGTGTATGAAGTGCATCGTTTAAAAGTCTATTGGCTTGCTTGGTGTGGTGGGTATGGATACTAATTAACTCCCCCCTAATGACCGCCTTGTGGGCATCCCATAGTGTTCTACTATCCACTGCTGGGTGTGTCGCTTCATTAATGGTAAAGTATTCCGTAATGGTCTTTTCTATGCGTAGAAAGTTTATAGGGTCATCTAGAATGCTATCTTCCAGTCTCCAGACATGTTGATGTCTGGGGACGTGGGGCCAGCTAAGTTCACATCGGACCATGGAATGGTCAGACCAGGAATTAGGGAGAATCCTTAGACGTGTGACTTTAGCTAAGCTAGTGACATCTACCATAAAATAGTCTATGCGGGAATGCCTATTGTGGGGGTTAGAGTAGAATGTGTACTCCTTGCTATCGGGATACAGTATTCTCCATGAATCATGCAGAGTTAGTTCTTTTAAATGCAGTTTGACAGAATTGATAACTTTGTGTGGTACTGAGGAGGTTTGATTGGAATTATCTAAAACCGGGTTCATTGTTAAATTAAAATCCCCTCCCATTATCACTGCTCCCTTTGAGACCTCTAATACCAGGTTAGTGAGATGTTTGAAGAAGATATCCTGTTTTGTGTTTGGGGAGTATACATTTATAAATGTAACTATCGTGTTATATAATTACCCTATCAGTATCAGAAATCTCCCATTTTTATCTGCGTGTTTCTTGATTAAAGTAAATGGGGTCCTTTTACTGATAAGTATACCAACCCCATTGGTCTTGGAGACGTTGGAGGCGTAATAAGAAGGGCCAAATTTGCAAGAGAACGTCTTAGGCTCCCTACCCCTGACAAAATGGGTTTCTTGTACAAAAACCACATCACCCTTTTTCTGTTTAAAGTCTCTGACAGCTATATTACGCTTATATTGGTTATTAAGTCCCTTCGCATTGGCAGTGATGAGATTCAAATTACTTTTCTTGTGTGCCATAGTGAATAGCTAGGGAGGTCCTAGTGTTGAAAGATCTATTACCTGAGAGTCGGTACGGATATTGTCCCCCATCGTCTTGTCTTAGAGGTACAGTCGTCTGTGGGCTGAGCTGACAAGTTTGGGAAATAAACATCGACAGATTCCATAAAATAGTTCGGATGCATTCACATACTGATATTAACCTAAAACTGTTAAAGAAATAAAACATAAAATGGTGAGCACCAAGAAAACAAAAACAGAAAAACAGTACATAACATAAAACCCCTTGGCTGACTCCGCCAAATAAGGTATACATTGTATTGAGGAGTTTGCTCGATACCTAAACCTTGGTTATATATAAATCTGATTTTGGCAAAACAAAGAGAGAAGAAGAAAAAGAGAAAGCATTTTCAACATATTCATGAACAAGTGTTATTATCTAAGCTAAAACAATTTAACCATCACATATCCCAAAATGGGTGAACCATAATAACCGCTACCCCCACCATCTTCCCAGCCTCCCCAGGGGGAGTCTACCTTATCCAAACACCATTATGTAGAAAGTAACCTGGTGTACTCAACTCCAAGTATTAGATTGAGTCAGTGTCTATGAGAGGCATTTTTCATTTGGCCCCTGGACCTTTATCTGGGCCCCAAACCTCAAGGAGTATCATCACAGTTATCAAACTGCCTCTCTATAGGCTATGTGGGTAGTGAGGAGTGATCAATTAATATCCTTGTCGCCACTTCTGTCCCAAGTGGCTGCTTCTTTATGCTTCTTTCTTTTAGGGGACACTGTCATCCAGTTCTGAGAGGAGCTCTTAACATGCTGTTGTTGTTTTGAGGATTCTGGGCCCGCTACTCTGACATCCGAGGGATGAGGTCGTTGGAAAGATAAATTGAGTAGGTCAGATAATGCTGGTAAGTCCTGCTCACTCCGATAGGTAACCGTCTGACCCTCATGTGTCACAATCAGGCCAAACGGGAATCCCCATCTATACCTGATGCGTCTGTCTTGCAGAACTTTAGTAATAAACCAGACTTCCTTCCTCTTTTGGATTGTAGAAGGACTCAGATCCAAGAAAATCTGCAAAGTATGGTCTAAATATTGAATGTTAGCTGTCGTATGTGCTGCTTGCCATATTCTTTCTTTGTCAGTATATCGTAAGAATCTTAATATTATGTCTCTAGGGGGCGCATTCGGTGGAGGGAGGGGTCGTAAGGCCCTATGGGCCCTATCCAATTCCATGTCTGGGGATTGCTGATCTTTCAATAGAAATTTGAATAGGCCCTGTAGGTAATCCGCAATATCAGGTTGTAGAACTGCCTCAGAGACTCCTCTAATTCTCAAATTATTGCGGCGCCCCCTATTGTCCAATTCCTCTACTTTATCTTGCAAAGTTTCTATCTGGGTATACTGAACATTTGTTTGTGTAGTGATGTTGTCAATTAATGAACTCATTGTATCTTGTGATTCTTCCACACATTCTATCCTCTGTCTAATATCAGTAATGTCTCTCTTCATATTTGCTAGGTCTGATGTGATAATATCTTTGAGGGCATCAAAGTCTGCCTTGGTAGGCAGGTTAGCAATGTCCGCTTTGATCTGGGCAGCATAATCCATAGGGACATCACTGGTATGCACTGGCAGAGTGGTAGAGTCACTAGTTTGTGATGACAGACTGTCAGTGTCTGTGTGGGTGATGGCAGAGCTCTGGAAGAAACTGCTAACAGATGTAGGTAGTGAGGCCTGAGATTTAGCGGCTCTCTCTCCCTTCTGTTTAGATTTAGTAGCCATTATAAGGCTGTATAGGTCGTCGCTATGCCCCTAGTGCCTGGGATATATTAAAGAGTTATTTCTGTATTGCCCGTTACATAAATAGGGAGAATAAGGCAACAGATGTCTGTAAATGTCACGTAGTTAGCGGTGCTTAGGCCTAGTGACCTTATATTTTAAAGTGTGCAGAAAATGTCCCTGTAGTCCACCTCTGTGATAATGTACTATGCCCCAGCAGCCAGATATCAAGTTGTGAGAGGTGGACGTTTCTGGTCGTGTGTGTCGAGTCCCAAATTATAAGTTATATGGCCGTACCTCTTGATTCTGTTATTTAACTTGTTGCCGACTTCTCTTAGGCCACGTGGAGAGCAATGGCGTCAGGAACTGCCGGGATGAGGGGTGATTTGCCGTTACCGCTGATGGTAAACGATGTCTCCTCAACGAGTCCAGTGCTGTATTACCTCCGATGGCGTTTTAGATCTGTGTAAGATCCGGCGATCACGGTGGGTTGCTTAAGTGCCATCACGGTGGTTAAACTGACACGCGGGCCTCCGCCTCTATACTGGAGCTGTCTGAGTGCAGTGTCATGAGTCTGTGTCCGGCAACCCACCCCGTGCAAAGCCTGGTGTTAGCAAGAGGTATCTAGCCTATTAATGTGTGGTTAGTCTCAGTTTTGCCCTAGCATCGGGCCAAGGAGCGGTATCAGAGCTCGGAGCTTCAGTGACCAGCAGCCATTTCCTTGCCTGGTCCGGCTCCGCCCCCCCCCCCCCAAAAAAAAAAGTGTTGTTTTTTTTTAAATCTACACTACTGTTACACCAGATATGAGTTGCACTGGGGTGACACTGTGCCCTGGCAGGCAGGCACTGAAACGCACACGTGTGAAGGAAACTGACTGCTATTATTTAACACAGTCAAAAAAGTGTTGTTTTTTTTAAATTTACACTACTGTTACACCAGATATGAGTTGCACTGGGGTGACACTGTGCCCTGGCAGGCAGGCAGGCAGGCAGGCACTGAAACGCACACGCGTGAAGGAAACTGACTGCTATTATTTAACACAGTCAAAAAAGTGTTGTTTTTTTTTAAATCTACACTACTGTTACACCAGATATGAGTTGCACTGGGGTGACACTGTGCCCTGGCAGGCAGGCACTGAAACACACACGTGTGAAGGAAACTGACTGCTATTATTTAACACAGTCAAAAAAGTGTTGTTTTTTTTTAAATCTACACTACTGTTACACCAGATATGAGTTGCACTGGGGTGACACTGTGCCCTGGCAGGCAGGCGCTGAAACGCACACGTGTGAAGGAAACTGACTGTTATTATTTAACACAGTCAAAAACGTGTTGTTTTTTTAAATCTACACTACTGTTACACCAGATATGAGTTGCACTGGGGTGACACTGTGCCCTGGCAGGCAGGCACTGAAACGCACACGTGTGAAGGAAACTGACTGCTATTATTTAACACAGTCAATAAAGTGTTTTTTTTTTTTAAATCTACACTACTGTTACACCAGATATGAGTTGCACTGGGGTGACACTGTGCCCTGGCAGGCAGGCACTGAAACGCACACGTGTGAAGGAAATTGACTGCTATTATTTAACACAGTCAAAAAAGTGTTTTTTGTTTTTTTTTAAATCTACACTACTGTTACACCAGATATGAGTTGCACTGGGGTGACACTGTGCCCTGGCAGGCAGGCAGGCAGGCAGGCACTGAAACGCACACGCGTGAAGGAAACTGACTGCTATTATTTAACACAGTCAAAAAAGTGTTGTTTTTTTTAAATCTACACTACTGTTACACCAGATATGAGTTGCACTGGGGTGACGCTGTGCCCTGGCAGGCAGGCACTGAAACGCACACGTGTGAAGGAAACTGACTGCTATTATTTAACACAGTCAAAAAAGTGTTGTTTTTTTTAAATGTACACTACTGTTACACCAGATATGAGTGGTGGCACTGGGCAAGTGAGCACAGTATACGCTGTGAGCCTGACACACATGCTGGCAGGCAGGCAACTGCAATTAGATTACACAGGAAAAAAAAAAAAGCAGACTGATATTCTAGCCCTAAAAAGGGCTTTTTGGGGTGCTGTCCTTACAGCAGAGATCAGATGAGTCCTTCAGGACTGTAGTGGACACTGAATACACTAGCCTAGCTATCAATTTCCCTATTAAATCAGCAGCAGCTACACTGTCCCTCCTCTCACTAAGAATGCAGCTTCCGAATGAATCTAAAATGGATGCTGTCCAGGAGGTGGGAGGGTCTGGGAGGGAGGGTCTGCTTCTGATTGGCTGGAATGTGTCTGCTGACTGTGAGGTACAGGGTCAAAGTATTACTCAATGATGACGAATAGGGGGCGGATCGAACATCGCATATGTTCGCCCGCCGTGGCGAACACGAACATGCTATGTTCGCCGGGAACTATTCGCCGGCAAACTATTTGCGACATCACTAATGCAGTTAAATTAATATTGGTGTATACTGTCCCTTTAACATATGAGCGAAGTCTGAAAGCTATTAGAAAATATGAACATGTGGTTTGCTGGAATTATTTTTTTGCTTTTTTTGGAGGAGCCAATCTGGACTTATGTCTGAAGAAGAGAGGGATTGCTACTGTTGTTGTGTTAACCATATCTCGGTTATTTGGGTTTAACGGAAATGATAAGATAACACATTTGGGACAGTTATGTAGCAAGGTTAGGCTTGTGAAACACGTTAGGTGCTCTTTCAGTTTCCAGGGCTGGAAAATTTTCAGACACAAATTACAGGAAAAGAAGACAAAATAAGTAATGCTGTAAAGTAGTTTTAAGATGCATAATTAATTTAATACAATCTCAAAGTAAATACTGTAACTTTCAGGAGATGGAATTAAACAATTTAGCAATATTTGTTAGCAAGTTTCATAGAGAGCTTTATTTCTTACTAAGGGTACAACGTTCAAAGGATTGCTGTGTGCGACAAGAGTTAATTTACGTCTTGCCAGTCTCATAATAGACGCGCAAGGTGAAATGTTCTAAAAAAAAGTCAGCTTTCCCTCATCGTACAGAGGATTTGCAATTTTATTTCTATTGAAAGGTAAAGGTCTTGCACCTTAGAAAATTCCAAAATATTTGCTATTGATTGTGAATATCAGCAGCATAGAGGGGATATATTTTCAAAAGATGTTTTAAGAGTTTTATAAATCTGAAAATACTTTGGGCCAGATTATGGGGCCGATTTATCAAGAGCCGAATGGCCCCTGATGCCCGTTTCCGTGCGAGCCTTCATGCTCGCCGGAAACAGCAGTTATGAAGCAGCGGTCTTAAGACCTCTGCTCCTTAACTGGTCCGCTGCCTCTGAGACTGCGGACATCAATCTGCCCAATCCTATACGATTGGGTTGATTGACACCCCCTGCTAACAGCTGATTGGCTGTGAATCTGCAGGGAGCGGCATTGCACAAGCAGTTTACCAGAACGTATGCTGACAACGTATGCTGACGGCATTCAGCGATGGTGGGCAGACATGATCGCTACAGCGTATCATGTCCGTCCGACAGAAGGTAAATCGGCGCAAAATTGAATATGAGTGGAGCGCAAAATTAAATCTCCTTTCCTCTAGCCTTAAATTGTGACCACTTGACAAAATGCATATGGGCTTTGAATATATTTATATAAAGAAATCATAACACCTCTTAAGTGCCTTTTTTATTAAAAAACAGACCCAGTGTGGAAAACCTCATCAGTCTAAGGGGCATATTTATCATGTGCGAGCGGACATGATACGATGTAGCGTATCATGTCCGCCGCACATCGATAAATGCAGACAGCATACGCCTAGTTGTTAACTAGCAGTTGTCGATCTTGCGTCTATTCGGCTTTTTACCAACTTTATTTATACCCTGTCACTAAACGCCGCCACAATACTAAAATGTTTAACCCCTATCCCGCGCTCCCGGATCCCCTGCTAGCAGCTGATTGGCTGTGAATCTGCAGGGAGCGGCATTGCACAAGCAGTTTACCAGAACGTATGCTGACAACGTATGCTGACGGCATTCAGCGATGTCGGGCAGACATGATCGCTACAGCGTATCATGTCCGTCCGACAGAAGGTAAATCGGCCCCTATGAGTGGAGCGCAAAATTAAATCTCCTTTCCTCTAGCCTTAAATTGTGACCACTTGACAAAAACAATTTACTCTTAATAAACAGCTTCTGCCAGCTGCATATGGGCTTTGAATATATTTATATAAAGAAATCATAACACCTCTTAAGTGCCTTTTTTATTAAAAAACAGACCCAGTGTGGAAAACCTCATCAGTCTAAGGGGCATATTTATCATGTGCGAGCGGACATGATACGATGTAGCGTATCATGTCCGCCGCACATCGATAAATGCAGACAGCATACGCCTAGTTGTTAACTAGCAGTTGTCGATCTTGCTTCTATTCAGCTTTTTACCAACTTTATTTATACTCTGTCACTAAACGCCGCCACAATACTAAAATGTTTAACCCCTATCCCGCGCTCCCGGACCCCGCCGCCACCTAAATAAATGTATTAACCCCTACCCCACCACTCCCGGACCCCACCGTCACCTAAATAAATGTATTAACCCCTATCCCACCGCTCCCGGACCCCGCCGCCACCTAAATAAATGAATTAACCCCTATCCCACCGCTCCCGGACCCCGCCGTCACCTAAATAAATGTATTAACCCCTATCCCGCCACTCCCGGACCATGCCGCCACCAAAATAAATATATTAACCCCTGTCCCGCCATTCCGGGACCACGCCGCCACCAAAATAAATATATTAACCCCTATCCCGCCGCTCCTGGACCCTGCTGCCACCTAAATAAATGTATTAACCCCTATCCCACCGCTCCTGGACGCCACAGCCAAATAAATAAATATATTAACCCCTATCCCGCAACTCCCGGACCCCGCCGCCACTAAATAAACGTATTAACCCCTAAACCTCAGGCCTCCCACATCATTATCACTAACTAAACCTATTAACCCCTAAACAGCCAGCCCCCCACATCGCCATAAACTAAATTAAGCTATTAACCCCTAAACCTAACAAGCCGCTAACTTTAAATTAAAATTACCACATCCCCATCTTAAAATAAATGTAAACTTACCTGTAGAATTAAAATAAACTATTTTTAAACTATTAATTAACCTACCCTAACTATTATACTACACTTAAATTAAACTACCAATTAAATTAACTAAATTACATATAAAAAAAAACTAACCCTACTCAAATTATTTAAATCTACTATTAAACCTTATTAAAAATTACTAAATCACAAACATAAAAACCGCTAAGTTACAAAAAATAAAAAAGACTAAATTACGAGAAAAAACCCCCAATATTATCAAAAATAAAAAGGAATTACACCTAATCTAATAGCCCTATCAAAATAAAAT
This sequence comes from Bombina bombina, assembly GCF_027579735.1. Taxonomy (NCBI): domain Eukaryota; kingdom Metazoa; phylum Chordata; class Amphibia; order Anura; family Bombinatoridae; genus Bombina; species Bombina bombina. Next base: position 152,899,382 of record NC_069509.1, on the reverse strand, counting down.
AGCCCCCACAAAATAAAAGAAACCCTAGCCTACACTAAACTACCAATGGCCCTTAAAGGGACATGAAACCCAATTTTTTTCTTTCGTGATTTAGAAAGAGCATGTCATTTTAAACAACTTTCTAATTTACTTCTATTATCTAATTTGCTTAATTCTCTTGATATCACTTGCTGAAAAGCATATCTAGATATGCTCAGTAGCTGCTGATTGGTTGCTGCACATAGAGACCTTGTGTGATTGGCTCACACATGTGCATTGCTATTTCTTCAACAAAGGATATCTAAAGAATTGAGCAGATTAGATAATAGAAGTAAATTGGAAAGTTGTTTAAAATTGCATGCCCTATCTGAATCATAAAAGTTAAATTTTGACTAGACTGTCCCTTTAAAAGGGCCTTTTGTGGGGCATTGCCCTAAAGAAATCAGCTCTTTACCTGTAAAAAATACAAACACCCCAACAGTAAAACCCACGACCCCCACTACCAACCCCCCAAATGAAAACCATATCTAAAATAACCTAAGCTCACCATTGCCCTGAAAAGGGCATTTGTATGGGCATTGCCGTTAAAAGGGCATTTAGCTCTTTTACTGCCCATACCATACTCTAAAAATAAAACCCACCCAAAAAAACCTTAAATAAACCTAACATTAACCCCCGACGATCCTCTTACAGTTCTTGAAGTCCCGCTTGAAGGATCCATCCAGCCGGCAAGAAGTCTTCATCCGGGCGGCCTCTTCCATCTTTATCCAGCCGGCAAAGTCTTCATCCAGACGGCATCTTCTATCTTCATCCATCCGGCGTGGAGCGGGTCCATCCTGAAAACATCCGCTGTGGAGCTCCTCTTCAATACAGTCACCTCCGTAAACTGGAACTTGAATGCAAGTGACGTCATCCAAGATGGCGTCCCTTGCATTCCTATTGATTTGAGCAGCTCTCATCCTATTGGCTGTTCCAGTTTTATTTTATTTTTTGTAATTTAGTAATTTTTAATAAGGTTTAATAGTAGATTTAAATAATTTGAGTAGGGTTAGGGTTTTTTTAATATGTAATTTAGTTAATTTAATTGGTAGTTTAATTTAAGTGTACTATAATAGTTAGGGTAGGTTAATTAATAGTTTAAAAATAGTTTATTTTAATTCTACAGGTAAGTTTAAATTTATTTTAAGATAGGGATGTGGTAATTTTAATTTAAAGTTAGCGGCTTGTTAGGTTTAGGGGTTAATAGTTTAATTTAGTTTATGGGGGTCTGGTGGTTTAGGGGTTAATAGGTTTAGTTAGTGGTAGTGATATAGGAGGCCAGATGTTTAGGGGTTAATACGTTTAATTAGTGGCAGCGGGGTCCAGGAGCAGCGGGATAAGGGTTAATACTTTTACTTAAATTGCGGCGGGGTCGGGGAGCGGCGGAATAGGGGTTAATAACATTATGCAGGTGGCGGCGATGTTGGGGCGGCAGATTAGGGGTTTAGACTCTGGGATATATGTTAGGGTGTTAGGTGTAAACGTAACTTGTTTTCTACCATAGAAATCAATGGGATATCTGGCAGCATCGAACATAAGCTTACGCTGCTTTCAGACTCCCATTGATTCCTATGGCATCCGTGGCCTTCAGGGTAGCGGATTGAAAACCAGGTACGCTGGGCCGGAATAGCCGCGAACGTACCTGTTAACTATTTGATAACTTTGAAAAAGTGTCAAATAGTGCCGAATGTGTATTTGGAACATCTGTAATGACGTAAGCATCGATCTGTGTCGGATTGGGACCGGCGGATCGTATGTTATGTCACAGATTTCAACTTTTGCTGGTCTGTAGGCTTTGATAACTAGGTCGGATCAAGCTCGCATTAAGGATGGAGGGAGCAGAGGATGGAGTGTAGGAGCTAGTTAGAGTAATAGAAGTATTATCTGTAGACAGGCCAGGGGCCAAAACAAGAAGATGAGCATCAGAAAGAGGATGAGACAAGTACTTTAACCAGAAGACAATTCCTATAATCATAAGCCAGTAAATCAGTCCATGGGTAGAGTATCTCAGTAAATGGGTCGCAGGTTGCATAAGCCTGAATTCTTGCCAGGGTTAGTGTCAAGAGTGCCAAGAGTAGATATCAACAAGGATTCAACAAGGATTCCAGCTAACAATAAGTTTAAAAAGACCTTTATTTTCTCCTTAATGGGTCCATAGGAAAAACATTGTTTCAAGCCTGCAATAGACCCTTAGTCATGTATTGGCGGCTGTAATTCTTGTTGATATCTACTATTGAAGGAGACTTGGCAGGTCAGTGGTTTTGGGCCACAGTGCAATAAGTGTGCTGTTTTCCAAACTTCTTTTTGAAAAGAATGTCACGAGGACAGATCAGGAACAGGAATGCTTCAGTCTAACCAGATAATCACCAAGCACTAAATGGGAGTCTGAGATGACTTTTTTTTATTTTAATAGGTTTTTATTGAGGTTGTCAGAAATAGTAATAACAATACAAAAGCCATGCACAAATATAACAATACATTTACAATCAATAAAATGTAAGTAAGGTTACCATAAATATGAGTATTCCTTTTCCATGCAATATGGTTACAATAAAGGTAGGTGCAATGAATATAAGGGATTGAATCCTCTTTCTTTTTTTTCTTTTTCTTTTTTAGTTATTTGTAAGTTCCTCTTACCTACTCGCAGGGTCACTTATGGGGGCCTATCTATCAAGCTCCGGATAGAGCTTGAGGCCCCGTGTTTCTGGCGATCCTGCAGGCTCGCCAGAAACAGCAGTTATGAAGCAGCGGTCTAAAGATAGCTGCTCCATAACCTGTCCGCCTGCTCTGAGCAGGCGGCCAGATATAGCCGCAATTCAACCCGATCAAGTACGATCGGGTTGCTTGACACCCCCCTGCTGGCGGCCCATTGGCCGTGAGTCTGCAGGGGGCGGCGTTGCACCAGCAGCTCTTGTGAGCTGCTGGTGCAATGCTAAATATGGAGAGCGTATTGATCTCTGTATTCAGCGAGGTGTGGCGGACCTGATCCGCACTGTCGGATCAGGTCCGCCAGACTTTGATAAATAGAGGCCATGGACTGAGTTGGATATGGATGGCTCAGAGAGGAACTAAATCGATGAGTAGGGTCTCTTTTGGACCTTAAGAAAAGTATAGTAGACATTAAGCTAGCATTTCAGTATATGGAGACGTTATAAGTGGTAGCATGTGATAAGGCTGATGTAACACAAATAATTAGAAATGAAACCTCATTTTTATATACTAGTTAAGATTCCCACTATTACTCTTGGACCTAAGTAGTCTAATGATGAATAGCGAGGGGAATTAGCATTTTTAATGGCCACTCTTGGGCTTTAGTACTAGAGCGAGAAAATTAGCGACAGATATTATATGAGTATACACAAATAGAAAAATATAAAGAAACTCTCAAAATAGGTGCCTGTCTAGAGGAGGTGATATTAAACATGGTTCATCTAGCTTAGTACAGTACACTTGTATCATGACAAACTATGGGACTTGAGTGTTTATTGGTGAAAAGGTACATCTGATAGCGCTGGGGAAGTGTAGAGGGGTATGTATTACTAAATGTGTGGGAGCTCCAGATAGGCTGCATAGATAACTTGTTATGATATGGCTATTATTCTGAATATAGCTTGATTTGGCATGTTCCAAGTGTGATACTATGCTAATCAATCAACTGCATAGTGTACATATGAGAAGGAGGGTAACGGTTTATAACTTATATTTTCTTACTAGAAAATCTCAATATGAACCAATAAACTGATATATGTTGAATTAACTAAGTCCATAGCTACCTATCTTATAGAATGGACCTGGGAATATAGTAACAACATGTTCATATAGGATCCGTACTGTTAGACGATGTTAGGCGAACGTATTGGTGCCGGAGAATGCAGCATAGTTGAATCTTTGATAAATATCAACACAATTTACCATTACCTTTTTTAAAACGGGGCAAACAAAATAATAAAAGTATATTGCACAGTTGTTCCATACAAATAACAAAATATTTTATATTAAAATCTCAAGGTGTTTACTATTCTTTTAAATTGAGCTCCAGAGCAGCAATGTACAACTGGGAGTTAGCTATACACAGCTGTTAAACCAATGACAACAGGCATATGTGTGTAGCTACCAATCACCAGCTAGTTCCCAGTAGTGTATTGCTGCTCCTCATTCTACCTGTGTATGCTTTTCAACAAAGGATATCAAGACAACAAAGTACGGGATAATATCAATACATTGAAAAGTATCTTAAAATTCAATGCTCTGTCTGAACAAGGAATGTTTTAAAGGGACATAAAATCCAAAAAATTATTTCATGATTCAGAATAAAATGTTAAAAAAGTTTCCAATGTACGACTATTATTAAATTTGCTTTGTTCTCTTGTTATTCTTTGTTGAAGAGATATCTAGATAGGTAGCATGCACATGCCTGAAGCACTACATGACAGGAAATAGTGCTGCCATCTAGTGCTCTTGCAAATGTATCACATTGTTGCAAAACTGCTGCCATATAGTGCTGCGGGCACGTGCACACTCCTGAACTTTCATCCCTGCATTTCAACAAAAGATAACAAGAAAACAAATAAAATTAGATAAAAGGAGTAAATTGGAAAGTTGTTTACAATTGTATGTTGTATCTGATTCAGGAAAGAAAAAAATGTGTGTTTTATGTCCCTTTAAAGTGATGCCACCCACTCCCTACGTCATTCTCCGAGCTTGGTGTCTTCAAGGATAGCTTTGCGCATGTGCTAAATATTTTGGCTGCTACAATGTATACAATGTATTCATATATCCATTGAATACATGTGCTGCTGCGATCGGATTGTGCCTCTGTGAAGCGTAGACTCTGGAGCTGCATAAAATAATTAGCACATGCGCTATCCAAATAAGGGGCATGTGTGTTTCTTTGAAGGATGCCAGCTGGCCTGAGTTATGATTGGAAGATCTAAGAACATGAATAAAAACAAAAAGGGTAAGAAAATAGACTGCAGCACGATTTAAAAAGTTGAATGTGATATTATATTTTTATACATGCATATTACACACAACTAATGAATGAAAGTGCCATTAACTTTTTAAAAGCTTTTTCTCATGAAGTGTAGCATATGCACACAGTTTACCATCACTTTAATTTTGAAATTAGAATGTAGTTTACAGCCGTTAAAGGGGCAGTCTACACTAGAATTTTTATTGTTTTAAAAGATAGATAATCCCTTTATTACCCAATACCCAGTTTCGCATAACAACACAGTTATAATAATACACATTTTACCTCTGTGATTACCTTGTATCTAAGGGGTATATTTATCACGCTCCATATGGAGCTTGATGCCCCTGTTTCCGTTGAGTCTTCAGACTCACCGGAAACAGAAGTTATGAAGCAGCGGTCTAAAGACCGCTGCTCTGTAACTTGTCCGCCTGCTCTGAGGTCGCGGACAGAAATCAACCTGATCGAATACGATCGGGTTGATTGACATCCCCTGCTAGCGGCCGATTGGTCGCAAATCTGCAGTGGGCGGCATTGCACCAGCAGTTCTTGTGATAAAGGCCAACAGTAAAAAGGGACTGTCTGTAGTGGCTTAAAAACAGACAGAAATTTAGAGGTTTAAATGTTATAAAGTATATTAATATAACTGCGTTGGTTATGCAAAACTGGGGAATGGGTAGTAAAGGCATTATCTATCTTTTTAAACAATAACAATTTTAATGTTGACTGTCCCTTTAAATAATAATAGGTTTTTTTGTGCAATTGCTGATTCATTCATGATCTATTTTAGAGAGTATACCCTCTATTTTTCTTTATTTTACAATGTCTTGTATTGATATAAAACCAAAAAGAGGTTTGTGCAAAAATTTGGAGATAACTTGGATACAGCTTAGACGAACGGTAGAAAAGGAAATGATGGTCCTAGTTTAGGTGATATACTTTGGGGGGGGGGGGGTAGTTGTTTTGTTTTTTTTAAATAATATAGTAAAACATTAATTTAAGGCTGTCATTTTTTAATTAACTCTGTACCAATGCTGGCAAGTTTGTATCCTGAAGTTCTGACAGCCTTTCAATTCTTTAAAGATATTCTATGAATTTCTTAGCATTCCACATCAATAATACACACAGTGTGATACTTGGCATTACTGATATTATAGGGGAATTTATGACCCACGCCTAACAGATCACAGTACTGAGAAACTACATGTCACTGAGGAGACTAGACTAGAGAATAAACATGGTATAATTATTTCATTCTTGTGCCTTTGAATCTTTTTGTGCATATATATTGTTTTCATTAGAATGTGTAATTTAATTACGCCAGTCACTGGAAAAATGAAAAAAAAAAAATAATAATAATAATAATAATATAAAATCCAAAACATAAAACTGCTTCTCTGTAGACTTCATTTATAATTCACGCTGTATTTTTAAAAAAAAATAATTTTAATAAAAAAAGGGTCATCTGGAGCAAATAAAGAATAAAATGAATAATTCTACAATACAAGTGATGCGCAATCGATAGCGCAGGGTGTGTTATGTTTTACGTAACCTTGCATAAAGAATAATGCAAATCTGATATTACAAGTTTTAGCGCAGATCATTGCGCTCATAAAACAAGTTATGAGTTAAGTGTTGTGTTTTAGTGTAATCCAAAACTCTGCTGTAAAATCTTGCGTTTTTTTAAAGGGACAGTCTACTCCAGAACGGTTTAAAACGATAGATAATCCCTTTATTACCCATTCCCCAGTTTTGCATAACCAACACAGTTATATTAATACACTTTTTACCTCTGTGATTACCTTGTATCTAAACCTCTGCAGACTGCCCCCTTATTTCCGTTCTTTTGGCAGACTTGCATTTTAGCCTAACAGTGCCTTCACATAAGTAACTCCACCGGCATGAGCACAATGTTATCTATATGGCACATTAAATAATGCCCTATATCTGTTAAAAGCTGTCAAATGCATTCAGATAAGTGGCGGCCTTCAAGGGCTTAGAAATTAACATATGATACAAAGTGAACAAAGCAAATTTGGTGATAAAAGTAAATTGGAAAGTTGTTTAAAATTGCATGCCCTATCTGAATCATGAAAGTTTAATTTTGACTTGACTGTCCCTTTAAGACCTGAAGTAAACTATTATTATGAATAGTAATGCACATCACTACATGTAGATCTCCACTATTTACGCACCCTCAGCTTAGAGCTCAAGTGATATCCAAGATGAATTTTACTGCGTGCACCCATTGAAGTCTATTATGTGAGTGACAGTGCACACACACTATACAACATGCAGTGTCCTAAGCTGTTGCTTGAGCAATAAGAAATCATCGTGAGAGCAAAAATAGAAGCACTATTGATTGTATGATTGCTCTCAAGCGATGTTACACATATTAGCACCAATATTTTGGAGCTCCACTTGTAATATAGGCCTATATATTTCCGCTAGCACAAAGACTAAAAGGGATATGCAACCACAAAATTTACTACTATTATCTATTTTGCTTCATTCTATTGAAATCCTTTGTTGAAGAAGCAGCAATGCAAAACTGGAAGCTAGCTTAACACATTGGGTGAGCCAATAACATAAGGAATATATGTGCAGCCACCAATAAGCAGCTCCTGAAGCTACCTAGCTATGCTTTTCAACATAAGATAACAAAAGAATGAGACAAATGAGATAATAGAAGTAAATTGGAAAGTTGGATTTCATATTCATATTTAAAGGGCCTATTCAGCACAAACAAGTCACTGGATATATAGCCCCAGAATAGTTTGTTTAACAAGTTTGCAATACACTTGCTGGAAATAAAATACTCAGTCACAGGGTGCAGATTTACAGATTTAGTGGCCTATATATATATATATATATATATATATATATATATATATATATATATATATATACACACAGCATTAATTGGCTAAAATGCAAGTTAATAGATAACAACTAAAAAGTCATGTGATCAGGGGGCTGTCAGAAGAGGCATAGGGGCATATTTATCAATGTGCGAGCGGACATGATGCGATGTAGCGTATCATGTCCGCCACACATCGATAAATGCCGACAGCATACGCTATCAGGCATTTATCATTGCACCAGCAGTTCTTCTGGTGCAATGCCGGCCCCTGCATATTCGCAGTCAATTGGCCGCTAGCAGGGGGTGTCAGAGCAGGCGGACAAGTTATGGAGCAGTGGTCTTTAGACCTAAAGGCTCGCCGGAAACAAGGTGCATCAAGCGCCATACAGAGCTTGATAAATATGCCCCCACGTGTTTTCGCGCATGTTCAGAAATTGACATGGGACCATGCACTAGGTGTCTATGGCGCCGATTTACTAAAGTGTGGACTGACATGATACAATGTAGCTGTCGGCATTTATCATTGCACCAGCAGTTCTTGTCCTGCCCCCTGGAGATTCATGGCCAATTGACCACTAGCAGGGGTTGTCAATCAGCCCGATCGTATAGGATCGGGCGGATTGATGTCCGCAGCCTCAGAGCAGGCAGACAAGTTATGGAGCTGCGGTCTTTAGATTGCTGCTTTATAAATTCTGTTTCCGGCAAGCCTGAAGGCTCGCGCGGAAACAGGGGCATCAAGCTCTATTCGGAGCTTGATAATTTGGCCCATATGTCTTATCTTTATATGCATCTTCCTAATTTTAATTTTTTTTTAATTAATTTAACAAAAAAAAAACAAAACATCAGATTAGAGTCAATAAAACCCATTGGTGAAATGAATACCTCACATAAAAACTAGACGCAACATCGCAATTTAAAAACTGAGTAATTTAAAGTGATTTGTAGACATCGTTTATCACAAACGTGAATTGCAAGTTCAGATCCTTTATAAGCAATGGAGTCTCTCAATAGCATTTACATCTGGCAGCATAAAATGAGTTCATGGGGCCGATTTATCATTGTTGCTAGCAGGGGGTGTCAATCAACATGATCGTATAGGATCGGGCGGATAGCAGACCGCAGTCTCAGAGGCAGAGGACCAGTTATGGAGCAGCGGTCTTACGACCTCTGCTTCATAATTGCTGTTTCCAGCTAGCCTAAAGGCTCGCGCAGAAACAGGGCATCAGGGGACATTCGGCCCTTGATAAATCGGCCCCCTTGTGTCAAAGATACTGGGATCACAAAAACACCATCACAAATCTTGCAAAACAAGAAAATTTAAAAGAAAGAAAATATGCCTTTACAAAACAGCTCACTAGCAAATGCACACAAAAAAAAAATGAAAAAAACAATCGCCTAGATTTAGAGTTTGGCGCTAGCCGTTAAAACCAGCGTTAGGCGCTCCTAACGCTGGTTTTGGGCTACCGCTGGTATTTAGAGTCTTGTAGGAAATGGTCTAAGGCTCACTTTGCAGCCGCGACTTTTCCATACCGCAGATCCCCCTACGCCAATTGCGTATCCTATCTTTTCAATGGCATCTTTCTAACGCCGGTATTTACAGTCTTGGCTGAAGTGAGCGTTAGAACTCTAATGACAAGACTCCAGCCGCAGCAAAAAGCCAGGAGTTAAGAGCTTTCTGGGCTAACGCCGGTTCATAAAGCTCTTAACTACTGTGCTATAAAGTACACTAACACCCATAAACTACCTATGTACCCCTAAACTGAGGCCCCCCCACATCGCTGACACTCTAATAAAAAAAATGTAACCCCTAATCTGCCGACCGCACACAGCCGCCGTCACCTACGTTATCCCTATGTACCCCTAATCTGCTGCCCCTAACACCGCCGACCCCTATATTATATTTAGGGGTCGGCGGTGTTAATCAATAGAAAGCGAGCTCAATCTGATTGGCTGATTGGATCAGCCAATCGGATTGAACTTGAATCTGATTGGCTGATTCCATCAGCCAATCAGAATTTTCCTACCTTAATTCCGATTGGCTGATAGAATCCTATCAGCCAATCGGAATTCGAGGGACGCCATCTTGGATGACATCATTTAAAGGAACCGTCATTCGGCGAGTAGGCGTCGGTAGAAGAGGATGGATCCCCGTCGGCTGGAAGAAGATGGCTCCGCTCCGGATGGATGAAGATTGAAGATGCCGCTTGATAGAAGACTTCAGCCCGATGATTGACCTCTTCAGCGCCCGCTTGGATCAAGACTTCAGCCCGATGATGGACCTCTTCAGCGCCCGCTTGGATCAAAACTTCAGCCGGATGATGGACCTCTTCAGCCCGATGATGGACTTCTTCAGCCCCGGCTTGGGCTTGGATGAAGACTTCGGAGGCTCCTCTGGACGGATCGGTGATACCCGACGTGGTGAAGATAAGGTAGGGAGATCTTCAGGGGCTTAGTGTTAGGTTTATTTAAGGGGGGTTTGGGTTAGATTAGGGGTATGTGGGTGGTGGGTTGTAATGTTGGGGGGGTATTGTATGTTTTTTTTTACAGGCAAAAGAGCTGGATTCTTTGGGGCATGCCCCGCAAAAGGCCCTTTTAAGGGCTGGTAAGGTAAAAGAGCTGTTAAATTTTTATTTTAGAATAGGGTAGGGCATTTTTTTATTTTGGGGGGCTTTGTTATTTTATTAGGGGGCTTAGAGTAGGTGTAATTAGCTTAAAATTGTTGTAATCTTTTTCTAATGTTTGTAAATTATTTTTTTATTTTTTGTAACTTAGTTCTTTTTTATTTTTTGTACTTTAGTTAGTTTATTTCATTGTATTTATTTGTAGATATTGTATTTAATTAATTTATTGATAGTGTAGTGTTAGGTTTAATTGTAACTTAGGTTAGGATTTATTTTACAGGTAATTTTGTAATTATTTTAACTATTTTAGCTATTAAATAGTTCTTAACTATTTAATAGCTATTGTACCTGGTTAAAATAAATACAAAGTTGCCTGTAAAATAAATATAAATGCTAAAATAGCTACAATATAATTATAATTTATATTGTAGCTATATTAGGATTTATATTACAGGTAAGTATTTAGCTTTAAATAGGAATAATTTATTTAATAAGAGTTAATTTATTTCGTTAGATTTAAATTATATTTAATTTAGGGGGGTGTTAGTGTTAGGGTTAGACTTAGCTTTAGGGGTTAATACATTTATTAGAATAGCGGTGAGCTCCAGTCAGCAGATTAGGGGTTAATGTTTGAAGTTAGGTGTCGGTGATGTTAGGGAGGGCAGATTAGGGGTTAATACTATTTATTATAGGGTTATTGAGGCGGGAGTGAGGCGGATTAGGGGTTAATAACTTTATTATAATAGCGGTGCGGTCCGCTCGGCAGATTATGGGTTAATTATTGTAGGTAGGTGGAGGCGACGATGTGGGGGGCAGATTAGGGGTTAATAAATATAATATAGGGGTCGGCGGTGTTAGGGGCAGCAGATTAGGGGTGCATAGGGATAATGTAAGTAGCGGCGGTTTACAGAGCGGCAGATTAGGGGTAAAAAAAAATATGCAGGTGTCAGCGATAGCGGGGGCAGCAGAATAGAGGTTAATAAGTGTAAGGTTAGGGGTGTTTAGACTCGGAGTTCATGTTAGGGTGTTAGGTGCAGACGTAGGAAGTGTTTCCCCATAGCAAACAATGGGGCTGCGTTAGGAGCTGAACGCGGCTTTTTTGCAGGTGTTTTTTTTCAGCTCAAACAGCCCCATTGTTTTCTATGGGGGAATCGTGCACGAGCATGTTTTTGAAGCTGGCCGCGTCCGTAAGCAACGCTGGTATCGAGAGTTGAAGTTGCGGTAAATATTGTATGTTTTTTTTTACAGGCAAAAGAGCTGGATTCTTTGGGGCATGCCCCGCAAAAGGCCCTTTTAAGGGCTGGTAAGGTAAAAGAGCTGTTAAATTTTTATTTTAGAATAGGGTAGGGCATTTTTTTATTTTGGGGGGCTTTGTTATTTTATTAGGGGGCTTAGAGTAGGTGTAATTAGCTTAAAATTGTTGTAATCTTTTTCTAATGTTTGTAAATTATTTTTTTATTTTTTGTAACTTAGTTCTTTTTTTATTTTTTGTACTTTAGTTTATTTAATTGTATTTATTTGTAGGTATTTTATTTAATTAATTTATTGATAGTGTAGTGTTAGGTTTAATTGTAGATAATTGTAGGTATTTTATTTAATTAATTTATTGATAGTGTAGTGTTAGGTTTAATTGTAACTTAGGTTAGGATTTATTTTACAGGTAATTTTGTAATTATTTTAACTAGGTAGCTATTAAGTAGTTCTTAACTATTTAATAGCTATTGTACCTGGTTAAAATAAATACAAAGTTGCCTGTAAAATAAATATTAATCCTAAAATACCTACAATATAATTATTATTTATATTGTAGCTATATTAGGGTTTATTTTACAGGTAAGTATTTAGCTTTAAATAGGATTAATTTATTTAATAAGAGTTAATTTATTTCGTTAGATAAAAATTATATTTAACTTAGGGGGGTGTTAGGGTTAGGGTTAGACTTAGCTTTAGGGGTTAATACATTTAATAGAGTAGCAGTGAGGTCCGGTCGGCAGATTAGGGGTTAATACTTGAAGTTAGGTGTCGGTGATGTTAGGGAGGGCAGATTAGGGGTTAATACTATTTATTATAGGGTTAGTGAGGCGGATTAGGGGTTAATACATTTATTATAGTAGCGGTGAGGTGCAGTCGGCAGATTAGGGGTTAATAAGTCTAGGTAGGTGGCGGCAACGTTGGGGGCGGCAGATTAGGGGTTAATAAATATAATATAGGGGTTGGCGGTGTTAAGGGCAGCAGATTAGGGGTACATAGGGATAACGTAGGTGGCGGCGGTGTACGGAGCGGCAGATTAGGGGTTGAAAAAAATATGCAGGGGTCAGCGATAGCGGGGGCTGCAGATTAGGGGTTAATAAGTGTAAGGTTAGGGGTGTTTAGACTCGGGGTACATGTTAGGGTGTTAGGTGCAGACGTAGGAAGTGTTTCCCCATAGGAAACAATGGGGATGCGTTAGGAGCTGAACGCTGCTTTTTTGCAGGTGTTAGGTTTTTTTTCAGCTCAAACGGCCCCATTGTTTCCTATGGGGGAATCGTGCACGAGCACGTTTTTGAAGCTGGCCGCGTCAGTAACCACTGCTGGTATTGAGAGTTGCAGTGGCGGTAAATATGCCTGTACGCTCCCTTTTTGGAGCCTAACGCAGCCCTTCTGTGAACTCTAAATACCAGCGGTATTTAAAAGGTGCGGGGGATAAAAAGCACGCGTAGCTAACGCACCCCTTTGGCCGCAGAACTCTAAATCTAGCCGAATGAAAGTAAAAATAAGACAAGCTCAGCATTGCAATAGTGAGACATGACCGTGAGACACTTCACAAAGGTAATGCAGATTTTATAAATTTTGCATGCTTGATCAAGGTTTGGGTAAAAAAAAATCCCAAACATGCCTCCTGGAAAGCGTCGCCAGAAAGTAATAATGGGGGGGGGGCACACACTTTTTGGAGGCAAACCAGCATTTTGTGGGGGGTGGTTGCAATGGGAAGGATGGGGCTGCAGTAGAAATACCAGGGGGGGGGTGATTCGAAGCAGGGGAGGCAATTGGGATGGACAGCCTTTATTGCCCGATCCCCCTGGCAGCACCACTGCAGAAAACTTGTGTTAAATCCCTTGTTCTGTCAGTGAGAACACCTATTTTATCCAACAAAACTACTTTATATTAAACTTGTTTTAAATGTGTTTCTGAAGTTGTTGTTGTTATAACTGTTAATGGCAGGAACACCCACAAACAATATGCTCATTAAGATAGGCTTAATACATTTGTAACATGATTTCGACTTTACAGCAAGACCCCTTGCAACCTCATGGGAATATATAAAGCTAGCTCATCGTGTATTTGGCCAAATTCAACTAATGGTCAAATGCATATTGGTTCTGCCAGTTACAAGTACCATTAATAAACTCAATATTGAGCACATGCTACTTCTACTGGCAAGAATCTAGGATTTGTACAGTCCAACTTTGGAAGAGTTATTGTTTCAGTGATCTCAGTGTGACTGTAATACAATATAAGGACCATATATAAAAAGTAAGGCAAACAAAAAATTGTATGATTGAATTGGGCTCACTGTAAGGAAACATCAGGTCTGCTTTTTATAAAGGGGATATAGATCTGGTCTGTGTTGTGGTTATTTCATACTATGAATTTGGTCTAGAATCTGCTCTGCTGCATTGGGATTAATTTTCGTTAGTAAAAATATAAGGTGGTATGTATCTGGTCTGTGGTGACCCAATGGGTCACAAGTAGGTCAGATCTATGGTCTACTCTGCTGCATTGAGGCCGTTAAAGTTGGTAAATAAAAAAAAGAAAATATTTTGTTGAATACTTGGATTACGCTTGTACCAGTGTCATGGCGTGACAATAAGGGCAGTGAGAGTGACAGTAAGGGAATCATAAATTTGTTCGAAGGTTTGCCCTGCTACACTGAAATCTCAGGTTGGCATAAATTGAGTGTGGCATGGACCTGGGTTATGATCTGCTTTGCCAGACTGAGGTCACAATAAAGTGGTTATTCTGATCTTGGGCTTGTCCATTCTCATTAAATCATATACAGCTGGCAGAAATATGGTTATACTATAAGGTTTACTCAGGACTACAGGTCACAATAAAGTGGGTATAGATCTTGGCCATAATCTGCTTTGTTGCACTTACACCATTATATCTAGTTGTAATGTTGGGATTGATTTGGTCTGACTTCTGCTCTGCTACTAACATGCTATGGTCATTACAGCTAAGCAAAAAATAGGCTTAAATTATGGCCTGGAGTTTGCTTTGAAACACTAGACTGAGGATGATTATCGAAAAATTATAAGGGGACCAAATGGTCTGATGCAAGCTTTTATTTGACAAAATATAAAGAGATACTGGGAACATGAACAAAGTCTTGGGTGTGCTATGATGAAAAAAGACTACAGATGGCATCTGATCTGAAGTCTGCTGTGGTCTTATCAGAATAAACTATGGGAATGCAGAGGACATGTATGTGGTCTGCAGTCTAATCTAAAATTGAATATGACATAAATGCATGGGGTGCAGGGGGAAGCATCTGGTCTAAGGTGTATTCAGATATAAGCATATAGATGGCAAAACAAGAAGGACAAGGAGCAAGCATCTGGTCTGGCATATGCTGTTGTCTTACATTTGGTTATACATTAATGAGATCCAGGAGCATGCAACAGGTCTGAAGTGTGCTCTGATATGTGACTGTAGAAGGTAGACCGATTTAAGAGGGTAGGACATGTGTTCATTATCTGGAGTGTGCCCTGATATGTGACTGTAGAAGGTAGACCGATTTAAGAGCGTAGGGCATGTGTTCATTCTCTGGAGTGTGCCCTGATATGTGACTGTAGAAGGTAGACCGATTTAAGAGGGTAGGGCATGTGTTCATTATCTGGAGTGTGCCCTGATATGTGACTGTAGAAGGTAGACCGATTTAAGAGGGTAGGGCATGTGTTCATTATCTGGAGTGTGCCCTGATATGTTACTGTAGAAGGTAGACCAATTTAAGAGGGTAGGGCATGTGTTCATTATCTGGAGTGTGCTCTGATATGTGACTGTAGAAGGTAGACCGATTTAAGAGGGTAGGGCATGTGTTCATTATCTGGAGTGTGCCCTGATATGTGACTGTAGAAGGTAGACCAATTTAAGAGGGTAGGGCATGTGTTGATTATCTGGCGTGTGCCCTGATATGTGACTGTAGAAGGTAGACCGATTTAAGAGGGTAGGGCATGTGTTCATTATCTGGAGTGTGCCCTGATATGTGACTGTAGAAAGTAGACCAATTTAAGAGGGTAGGGCATGTGTTCATTATCTGGAGTGTGCCCTGATATGTGACTGTAGAAGGTAGACCGATTTAAGAGGGTAGGACATGTGTTCATTATCCGGAGTGTGCCCTGATAGGAACATATAGATGATAAAGCAACTACAGCAGATAGGGGGTATGTTTCTGATCTTGACTGTGCTTTGACTGGTGTCTATAGACATAAGGAGAGCATGGGGATGCATCTTGCTTAGGTTTTCATGTTGGCTTAGAATTAAGGGTAGAGCTGACTCCAGAACAAATCAGTGGCCCCTATGTTTTCCAGCTTTGAAAAGTCAACTGGAAATACATATGGGATGCGGTCTGCTTTGATGTTAAGTCACCATTAAAAAGTTATACTTATAGACACTTCATTTGTACTGAATACATTGATGTGATAAAAATCTGCATTTTCCCACTTGTCAATGGTCACAACGTTTAAGCATCATCTTAATTCTTAATTCTACATCTTAATTCTATGAATCTTCCTGTTTAATCTCAAGTGATACAATCATTAATAATAATAGCTGCCTCTAATTTATCTACCAGTGCTCAAGCAGGAAAAAACGATAAAGTGTCTTCTCAGCTGTCTTTAAAGCAGTGGAATCTAATCTATATGGGAAGCATGGACTCTGCCCCACCAGTTGAAATTATCCACAAGAAACCAAAATAATTTCTCCCACTCTCTCTGATATTCATTATAATATTTATGTTTTTCATGCCTATGTAGGTTATAAATATTTTAAGGCAAATAAATTATATTGTTATTATTATTATCAGTTATTTGTAGAGTGCTATAAACATAGTTCTAATATGTAAGGCAGCATTTATTGGAGATAAATGAGTAGAGGGCCTTGCCAAGAGTTTCACTGTTGTAAATCAGCTCTCACAAAGATGATCTACATCATACATATTCAGTCCAGTTCTACAGTCCTATGTATTCCTATCTCCTTTCCCTTCTTCTCCTACAATCAGAATAAAGAGCATCTAATGGTTGTTTGTTTAGTGCAAGCAAGGATAGATGGCTGATAGCCTCACATGTGTCATTTCACTCCTATACGTAATATTGTAAAAAATAAAGTCTGTGCTAAATCAGCAATTTAATATAATTGTTGAGGCTGCTATTTCTGTAGCCCTCTCACATTACATTCCTCAAGCTTATTTATTTAACTTCCTGCTTCACCTAGGGTGGGAAATTCAGCTACAGATAGAGAGCCCATGTCAGTTCCTAGCAGGGGGATCTGTGATTTTATCATGATGCATATGTGATTATTCACAGGTGTAATAATAGGAGTTATATGACTGGCCTGGAGACACTTTGTATTAAGTGTGTGTGTTTGTTTCAGCCTCAATGCAACACAATAGGCCTTGGGAAATTCCACTTTGCTGGGACTTGTAGTCTTTCTCCAACACTGCCTATAAATATCTCTTCAGATGCACCTCTAATGATCTGTTACATAAAAAGTCTTATTGACACATACAACAAGACATAGATAAGTATTTGCTGGTTGACAAAGCAGGGTATAGATTCACTAACATGAAGAGATATGAGGAGATCCTTCTTGATTAAGAATAATGCCAGAAAATAGAGGACTAGCTGCCACTTTATTATGATTGGCTTATATCAATTGTAACTTACGGCATAACTATACAAGTAAATTGATACCTATTCTTAATGTTCTTTGGTGGGTCACCAGCTGCTAAATCTGGATCTTGTATAGACCATATGTTATAATATGCTAGTTACTCTATTGTCTGACCTTTATAGTTGATAAATTGCTTGGATATTGAGTTGCTACTTTTTGTCTCTAGTGTACTGTGCATGAACAATTGCGTTTTCTGGTTTTCTGGAATCTGTCTGAAATTAGACCCAAAGCGTGTGCAATCCAGAACGTGACCTACAGTAACAACAACAATTTGAAAACAGTCTATGAAAGGTTTAGGATAACAATGACTCACTGTGGCAGCAGAGGAGAAGGCCAAATGAGCTTCCAGCAGAAAGATACTCAAGAGGAACAGTCAAGCAAGCAGAGGTCAGTAACTTAGGAAGTTCAAAAGAGTGGTCAGGCAGGCAAAGGTCAGCAACTAAAGACAGGTCCAGTACAGAGGACAATCCAGAAGGAAGGTCAGCCAGGCAGAGGTCAGTAACTTGACAGTTCCAAAGAGTGGTCAGGCAGGCAGAGATCAGTAACCTGACAGTTCCAAAGAGTGGTCAGGCAGGTAGAGGTCAGTAACCTGATAGTTCCAAAGAGTGGTCAGGCAGGCAGAGATCAGTAACCTGACAGTTCTAAAGAATGGTCAGGCAGGCAGAGGTCAGTAACCTGACAGTTCCAAAGAGTGGTCAGGCAGGCAGAGATCAGTAACCTGACAGTTCAAAAGAATGGTCAGGCAGGCAGAGATCAGTAACCTGACAGTTCTAAAGAATGGTCAGGCAGGCAGAGGTCAGTAACCTGACATTTCCAAAGAGTGGTCAGGCAGGCAAAGGTCAGCAATTTACAGGCAGGTCCAGTACAGAGGATAATCCAGAAGGGAGGCAGAGGTCATTAACTTTTTTTTTTTATTGAGGTAAAATTTGGTATACAAACAAAGTATTAGAGCATTGCACAATTGCTTCTCAAAGAAAACAAATTTTACAGCTTATCATATAGCATTACATATGAATTGAAGTAAGATTAAACTAGATGGTTATCAATATGACTCGGAGTAGCTAGTTCAAATGATGCTGTATATAAACGCTGTATATAAACATAACATGGTCATGCTGTTGTAAATCTAAGCCTTCCCACTTATATAGGGGCCACTTTTGGACCCTTAACCTTTTAACAAATCTACTTTAACAGAGGGCTAACTGTAAGAGAAGAGACCACTTATGGATCTCGACAGATTTACCTCAGGTTTTGGATTTACATATTGCAATTACTATTAATAAGGTCATGCCAATATAAGTCTAAGCTTTCCCACTCATATAGAGGACCACTTTTGGACCCTTAACTATTTAACAAATCAACTTTAACAGAATGCTAACTGAAATTGGAGAGACCACTTATGTATCTCAACAGATTTACCTCAGGTTTTGAAGTTTCATATTGCAATAACTGGTTGTTTTAAAGAAGACACTAGGAATTTAAGTACCAACACCTGTCATTCAGTTAAAAGTCAAACAGAACATGGATCTAAAAGGAGATATAGGTATGACTCCGGTGATCCCCTCGTAGAGTTTAGATGGGGGCGAGGGAAGGAGACAATCTGGCCATGAATTAGCTAAGGGAGGTAGGTTACTTGGTAAACTTGTCTGTGGGGTATACTAAGGTCTGCTGGGTAATTAAGACTTAAGAGTGTATACACTGACTTTTAGGGAAAGTTATCGATGAAACAAAGTGCAGCGGTTCACATCTTGACGCTATGTGCAAAACATAAAGGGCTATACTATTGTGCGAGCGCTTATGGGGAAGAATTTGTAAAATAAATAGTGCTTTAAGACATAGGTTGGGATATGCTGGTAGTTGGGGTAAAGATAAAAGGGATCAGGATATATAGGAGCGCCAATGGCTTAGATATACCACAGGAAATAAAAATAAAAAGTCAAAATGGTCTCCAATAGTTTCTATTTTCCAAAATCAACCAAATATTTAATATATAAATCCAATATAATTCTGATCTCCAGAATCATAAAAACACAAAATACAATAAAAACATAAAATACATATAGCGAAGCTTAAAATACAATGCAGTAAATGATTTAAATGATTTAAAATACAACAGATAACAGATTGATTCTAATCCGGTTGGTTAAACTGGATAACCAATATCTAATGTCACAGTTTAAATGATTTAAAATACAACAGATAACAGATTGATTCTAATTCGGTTGGTTAAACTGGATAACCAATATCTAATGTCACAGTTTACGTGAGTCCTCTTAAAAACCTTCTAGTAGGTACATAGTGTTGTTTATCAAATACACGTGCAAATAAACGTAGTGTTCAATAAATGATGTAATAATAGCTCAATTGTTCTTATCGAAATAATAAGATCACTAATAAAGTGATACGAGACCCACTAATAGGTCAACAGTGCATATAAATTTTGCAACATTTAAATCGTGTGAAAATCAAAGAAAAAAAGAAGATACAATGTGTTGAGGTCCTTAAACTGTCAAATAAACCATATTGTGGATTTGTAGAATATGACACACAATAAAAATAAGTATGAGTAGTGAATGTGGTCTACAAATCAAAAAATAAATCAAAAAATAAATAATAATGATATCAATAAATAAGATAGAGTGTTGAGAAAAATAATATATATAATAACAAAATTAAATGTGAGATCCTACCAATGGGATTTTAAACTAAACTGGTACCAGTTATTACCTCAATTCTCCTGATTGAATATGGGTGATGGACTCAATGGTCCGATATTGCGTTATTATCTTAAAAACAGTAAACAAATACCACAAACTATATTAACTACCACAAGCTATGTAATTGGGACAAACTGTTAAAATAAAAAATGACAAATAAGCAGAGAGTGTATATAGTTTGGCCAAAACTAGTCCACAAACTCCTAAAAGTGTGTTTCCACAACTTTGAATAACTTAAAAATAATAATATAACAATAGTGTCCTTTAAGAGTCTTTTGGTAAATCCTTAAAAGTCTAGTAAAAATCCGGTGAGAGAAATCCTCAATGTATAGTGGAGTCCAAGGTCCTAATCCTATGTTAAGAAAAATACCTGAAAGAAATAGGAAAAAGTGCACTAAACAAACAGCGCTAACGGGTATGGACTATTGAAAATAGTCTTACCATTCAAATCCTGGTCCTGGATATAATGAGCCTCTCCAACTCTAGTGTAAAGTTTCGTCTACGCGTTTCGGCCCTCGTATCGGGCCTTTTTCAAGACATATGGAGGCTACATTAATACTGACCTTATATATTCTTATGTGTGGGCGTTTGTTTGAAAAAATTGCGCCAAATTGAGCGGATGTTGACAGATTAAATCCCGCCGAAAGACACGCACTTCCCATAGTGGACCGGAAGTTGGGGCTTGTGATACTTCCGGTTTACTGTGCTTCCGGTTTCCCGGAGCCATTTTGGAAATGGGCAAATTCGTAATAGGCTTACTACATTTTGGAAAACTGATTTTCCGTGATAATTAGACAAACTTGGCCATCAAATGACCTACTATAACACCTAAGTATTGGTTTTAGTATCTGACTATTTCAATTGGTGTTACGTATAGACGTGAATTCTAAATTTTCATCATCTAGTTGGGGCTAATATATCCAGGACCTAACATAAGGATTGATTATGTTAGGTCCTGGATATATTAGCCCCAACTAGATGATGAAAATTTAGAATTCACGTCTATACGTAACACCAATTGAAATAGTCAGATACTAAAACCAATACTTAGGTGTTATAGTAGGTCATTTGATGGCCAAGTTTGTCTAATTATCACGGAAAATCAGTTTTCCAAAATGTAGTAAGCCTATTACGAATTTGCCCATTTCCAAAATGGCTCCGGGAAACCGGAAGCACAGTAAACCGGAAGTATCACAAGCCCCAACTTCCGGTCCACTATGGGAAGTGCGTGTCTTTCGGCGGGATTTAATCTGTCAACATCCGCTCAATTTGGCGCAATTTTTTCAAACAAACGCCCACACATAAGAATATATAAGGTCAGTATTAATGTAGCCTCCATATGTCTTGAAAAAGGCCCGATACGAGGGCCGAAACGCGTAGACGAAACTTTACACTAGAGTTGGAGAGGCTCATTATATCCAGGACCAGGATTTGAATGGTAAGACTATTTTCAATAGTCCATACCCGTTAGCGCTGTTTGTTTAGTGCACTTTTTCCTATTTCTTTCAGGTATTTTTCTTAACATAGGATTAGGACCTTGGACTCCACTATACATTGAGGATTTCTCTCACCGGATTTTTACTAGACTTTTAAGGATTTACCAAAAGACTCTTAAAGGACACTATTGTTATATTATTATTTTTAAGTTATTCAAAGTTGTGGAAACACACTTTTAGGAGTTTGTGGACTAGTTTTGGCCAAACTATACACACTCTCTGCTTATTTGTCATTTTTTATTTTAACAGTTTGTCCCAATTACATAGCTTGTGGTAGTTAATATAGTTTGTGGTATTTGTTTACTGTTTTTAAGATAATAACGCAATATCGGACCATTGAGTCCATCACCCATATTCAATCAGGAGAATTGAGGTAATAACTGGTACCAGTTTAGTTTAAAATCCCATTGGTAGGATCTCACATTTAATTTTGTTATTATATATATTATTTTTCTCAACACTCTATCTTATTTATTGATATCATTATTATTTATTTTTTGATTTATTTTTTGATTTGTAGACCACATTCACTACTCATACTTATTTTTATTGTGTGTCATATTCTACAAATCCACAATATGGTTTATTTGACAGTTTAAGGACCTCAACACATTGTATCTTCTTTTTTTCTTTGATTTTCACACGATTTAAATGTTGCAAAATTTATATGCACTGTTGACCTATTAGTGGGTCTCGTATCACTTTATTAGTGATCTTATTATTTCGATAAGAACAATTGAGCTATTATTACATCATTTATTGAACACTAAGTTTATTTGCACGTGTATTTGATAAACAACACTATGTACCTACTAGAAGGTTTTTAAGAGGACTCACGTAAACTGTGACATTAGATATTGGTTATCCAGTTTAACCAACCGAATTAGAATCAATCTGTTATCTGTTGTATTTTAAATCATTTAAACTGTGACATTAGATATTGGTTATCCAGTTTAACTAACCGGATTAGAATCAATCTGTTATCTGTTGTATTTTAAATCATTTAAATCATTTACTGCATTGTATTTTAAGCTTCGCTATATGTATTTTATGTTTTTATTGTATTTTGTGTTTTTATGATTCTGGAGATCAGAATTATATTGGATTTATATATTAAATATTTGGTTGATTTTGGAAAATAGAAACTATTGGAGACCATTTTGACTTTTTATTTTTATTTCCTGTGGTATATCTAAGCCATTGGCGCTCCTATATATCCTGATCCATTGTTCCGTTTCTAGACCTATTAGGGGGTCTTCTTTATAGTGAGCAGATATCAGTCCTGGGCGCTGGTTACTTCTTCTTTTCAAGGGTAAAGATAAAAGGTTAGAGTTCAACTGTGAAATTTGCATGTTAATAATCTGGACCACCTATACTATTAAAAAAAACAATGCATGGAAAGACTAATGCTGTGCCAATCTGGTCTATAGACAAGACTGGCATTTAAATATAGCACAAAAAACATAATTGTGTAACACCTCACTCCTCCACCCCAGACACTAGCATTAGCGCAGGCCTAGAGAAAAAAGAAAGGGTCACACTGTGATACAGGCCACAACAGTAATAGGTGGGGTTAATATACTATAATTTTTGCTACACTGAAAAACAACAGTAAAAGTTATCCATAAAAGCAATCGCTATGAGTAGCCTGCAACTAAACACCGAAACAAAGTAGAAACAGTTACCCACAAGATGAGTCCACAGGTTTCTGGTTTGCACAAGCATGTCCAAAGCCTGGACATGAGGATATGATGAATGGCAACCATAATAGATCTGTCAACCTCGCATTTGTGTCCATCAGTCCATGCATAGAGAGCTGGGTGTCATGTCTGGGGCAATGGACTACCAAGTATTTACCTATTGTTCCTAGCGTCAAGTTAAGCAGATAAGTCTAAGGTATGTCCTCTAAAATCAGTCCAACAACATTTCTCCACATCGGCAAGCAAACCACGTGGGGGACTCTGATCTGTCTCCTGATCACATAGGGCATACGGACCTCCAGGATCCCATCTAAAAGTATGATGAAGATGTTTTGTAGCATGAATGCAGCCACTTCAATGCTGATAAGGGTTGTCCTTCCACTCGACGGAGCACATTCAGCCTCAGGGTAACTAGAGATGAGTACATAATGTGCATCATTGATCTTTTGTAGCTGTCATCCTGCACCTGAGGTGGGAGCACCGTCAGGTTGGATTCTGTAAGCGATCTACTCTGTGGCTCATCTACTGGGGGCCCCACAGTCATGGAGGTACAGGCCTGGGATAAAAATGCAGGACTCCCAGGAGCAGCCTTTGATCTCCAGGTCGGCACTCTCTCCTGTGCCGTGTCTATGGCCTTGTAGGCCAGGTCTCCCACAGACTCATCATAGTCAGGGTGTTTATGCCGGGGCCCCAAAGCACCACCACCTCTTCCTCCTAATGTGTTGGTCTCAGTGTGGGTGGGTTGTGAAGACGAGTACGTGCTGCTACTAGCAGGTATTGAAAAGCTTGTCTTCTAAGGCTGCATGGTGGCTCGTGAGCCTGCTGCATAGTTCCTCAAGGAAGTTTGATGGGATCTCCATAGAAAATGTTTGTCATCAAACGTTAAACATAGATGTGGTATGCGAAATTGTTTCAGATAGATGTAGTGTCTTGCTGGTTTGAAAACTTGCAGTGTCTTGCAGGATGTCACTGCTTACTAACAACAGAGGCAAGTAATTGCCCTGCCGGGGGGGGTTGAGATGGTAGGCCGCAACCTCTAGATCTTTCCGGAGTGCTGGATATTGCATCAAATCCAAAAATAGCAGTAATGCACAAAGGAGCTTGCTTTGCTTTGATAGTTAAACCCAAAAAATACATGCAATGCAATGTCAGAGGGAGGGGTTTCATATGGATTTGTGCTGAGGGTTGAAGGAGCTGAAAGTCAAACGACCTATCATGACCTAACATAAGGATTGATTATGTTAGGTCCTGGATATATTAGCCCCAACTAGATGATGAAAATTTAGAATTCACGTCTATACGTAACACCAATTGAAATAGTCAGATACTAAAACCAATACTTAGGTGTTATAGTAGGTCATTTGATGGCCAAGTTTGTCTAATTATCACGGAAAATCAGTTTTCCAAAATGTAGTAAGCCTATTACGAATTTGCCCATTTCCAAAATGGCTCCGGGAAACCGGAAGCACAGTAAACCGGAAGTATCACAAGCCCCAACTTCCGGTCCACTATGGGAAGTGCGTGTCTTTCGGCGGGATTTAATCTGTCAACATCCGCTCAATTTGGCGCAATTTTTTCAAACAAACGCCCACACATAAGAATATATAAGGTCAGTATTAATGTAGCCTCCATATGTCTTGAAAAAGTCCCGATACGAGGGCCGAAACGCGTAGACAAAACTTTACACTAGAGTTGGAGAGGCTCATTATATCCAGGACCAGGATTTGAATGGTAAGACTATTTTCAATAGTCCATACCCGTTAGCGCTGTTTGTTTAGTGCACTTTTTCCTATTTCTTTCAGGTATTTTTCTTAACATAGGATTAGGACCTTGGACTCCACTATACATTGAGGATTTCTCTCACCGGATTTTTACTAGACTTTTAAGGATTTACCAAAAGACTCTTAAAGGACACTATTGTTATATTATTATTTTTAAGTTATTCAAAGTTGTAGAAACACACTTTTAGGAGTTTGTGGACTAGTTTTGGCCAAACTATACACACTCTCTGCTTATTTGTCATTTTTTATTTTAACAGTTTGTCCCAATTACATAGCTTGTGGTAGTTAATATAGTTTGTGGTATTTGTTTACTGTTTTTAAGATAATAACGCAATATCGGACCATTGAGTCCATCACCCATATTCAATCAGGAGAATTGAGGTAATAACTGGTACCAGTTTAGTTTAAAATCCCATTGGTAGGATCTCACATTTAATTTTGTTATTATATATATTATTTTTCTCAACACTCTATCTTATTTATTGATATCATTATTATTTATTTTTTGATTTATTTTTTGATTTGTAGACCACATTCACTACTCATACTTATTTTTATTGTGTGTCATATTCTACAAATCCACAATATGGTTTATTTGACAGTTTAAGGACCTCAACACATTGTATCTTCTTTTTTTCTTTGATTTTCACACGATTTAAATGTTGCAAAATTTATATGCACTGTTGACCTATTAGTGGGTCTCGTATCACTTTATTAGTGATCTTATTATTTCGATAAGAACAATTGAGCTATTATTACATCATTTATTGAACACTAAGTTTATTTGCACGTGTATTTGATAAACAACACTATGTACCTACTAGAAGGTTTTTAAGAGGACTCACGTAAACTGTGACATTAGATATTGGTTACCCAGTTTAACCAACCGAATTAGAATCACTCTGTTATCTGTTGTATTTTAAATCATTTAAACTGTGACATTAGATATTGGTTATCCAGTTTAACCAACCGGATTAGAATCAATCTGTTATCTGTTGTATTTTAAATCATTTAAATCATTTACTGCATTGTATTTTAAGCTTCGCTATATGTATTTTATGTTTTTATTGTATTTTGTGTTTTTATGATTCTGGAGATCAGAATTATATTGGATTTATATATTAAATATTTGGTTGATTTTGGAAAATAGAAACTATTGGAGACCATTTTGACTTTTTATTTTTATTTCCTGTGGTATATCTAAGCCATTGGCGCTCCTATATATCCTGATCCATTGTTCCGTTTCTAGACCTATTAGGGGGTCTTCTTTATAGTGAGCAGATATCAGTCCTGGGCGCTGGTTACTTCTTCTTTTCAAGGGTAAAGATAAAAGGTTAGAGTTCAACTGTGAAATTTGCATGTTAATAATCTGGACCACCTATACTATTAAAAAAAACAATGCATGGAAAGACTAATGCTGTGCCAATCTGGTCTATAGACAAGACTGGCATTTAAATATAGCACAAAAAACATAATTGTGTAACACCTCACTCCTCCACCCCAGACACTAGCATTAGCGCAGGCCTAGAGAAAAAAGAAAGGGTCACACTGTGATACAGGCCACAACAGTAATAGGTGGGGTTAATATACTATAATTTTTGCTACACTGAAAAACAACAGTAAAAGTTATCCATAAAAGCAATCGCTATGAGTAGCCTGCAACTAAACACCGAAACAAAGTAGAAACAGTTACCCACAAGATGAGTCCACAGGTTTCTGGTTTGCACAAGCATGTCCAAAGCCTGGACATGAGGATATGATGAATGGCAACCATAATAGATCTGTCAACCTCGCATTTGTGTCCATCAGTCCATGCATAGAGAGCTGGGTGTCATGTCTGGGGCAATGGACTACCAAGTATTTACCTATTGTTCCTAGCGTCAAGTTAAGCAGATAAGTCTAAGGTATGTCCTCTAAAATCAGTCCAACAACATTTCTCCACATCGGCAAGCAAACCACGTGGGGGACTCTGATCTGCCTCCTGATCACATAGGGCATACGGACCTCCAGGATCCCATCTAAAAGTATGATGAAGATGTTTTGTAGCATGAATGCAGCCACTTCAATGCTGATAAGGGTTGTCCTTCCACTCGACGGAGCACATTCAGCCTCAGGGTAACTAGAGATGAGTACATAATGTGCATCATTGATCTTTTGTAGCTGTCATCCTGCACCTGAGGTGGGAGCACCGGCAGGTTGGATTCTGTAAGCGATCTACTCTGTGGCTCATCTACTGGGGGCCCCACAGTCATGGAGGTACAGGCCTGGGATAAAAATGCAGGACTCCCAGGAGCAGCCTTTGATCTCCAGGTCGGCACTCTCTCCTGTGCCGTGTCTATGGCCTTGTAGGCCAGGTCTCCCACAGACTCATCATAGTCAGGGTGTTTATGCCGGGGCCCCAAAGCACCACCACCTCTTCCTCCTAATGTGTTGGTCTCAGTGTGGGTGGGTTGTGAAGACGAGTACGTGCTGCTACTAGCAGGTATTGAAAAGCTTGTCTTCTAAGGCTGCATGGTGGCTCGTGAGCCT
>NC_069509.1:152711755-152864255 GCF_027579735.1 Bombina bombina | reverse complement strand
TAGCAGGCAGACAGGTTCAGAGCTTCACAAACAGGTTTATTACAGAATACAGATGATTTATTAAGCAGAGCACAGAAACACCTTTTTAAACAATAAGCTATAATCAAGAGGTAATGCTAGCATGGATCAACATTTGTGAAAAAAAAAGTTAATATAAATATATCAGATTGTCTAGGCTATTTCTCTGTAGGTATTTCTTCCACTGTTCCTGTATGGAAGTCAGCATGCTTTGCAAACGCAGGCTACTTAAATAAATTGTATAACAATCACAATCACCAATATTACAAGTTGTGCGCTAAAGCCGTTGCGTAAATAACGCAAAAAAATTAGCGGTATCGCACTCTCCATAGCGCTGCCATTACACGTTTCAAAAAAACCCTTCTTTTGTTGTGGGATATGGTGCGATAATATATATATATATATATATATATATATATATATATATGTACTGTAAGAGTAAGAAATTACAGCGGTAGAAAATTTTACTTTTTTCTATCTTTTTTTTTCTTCTCTTGACTAGTAACTATAAATAGTGATATGTTTCCACCCCTATAGACAAACACTCAGTGCACTGTATACAATTTACAATACTTCCATAATTTCAAGCCCTATATATATATTGGCAGCAACTCAATGCATTTAGGCATCTAGACGTGGTGAAGACGACTTGCTGAAGTTCAAACCGAGCATCAGAATGGGGAAGAAAGGGGATTTAAGTGACTTTGAACGTAGCATGGTTGTTGGTGCCAGACGGGCTGGTCTGAGTATCTCAAAAACTGCTGATCTACTGGGATTTTCACGAACAACCATCGCTAGGGTTTACAGAGAATGGTCCGAAAAAGAGAAAATATCCAGTGAGCGGCAGTTGTGTGGACGAAAATGCCTTGTTGATGTCATAGGAGAATGGGCATACTGGTTCGAGATGATAGAAAGGCGACAGTAACTCAAATAACCACTCGTTACAACCAAGGTATGACGAATACCATCTCTGAATGCACAACACGTCAAACCTTGAAGCAGATGGGCTACAACAGCAGAAGATCACACCGGTTGCCACTCCTGCCAGCTAAGAACAGGAAACTGAGGCTACAATTCACACAGGCTCACAAAAATTGGACAATAGAAGATTGGAAAAACGTTGCCTGGTCTGATGAGTCTCGATTTCAGCTGCGACATTCTGATGGTAGGGTCAGAATTTAGCATAAACAACATGAAACAGAAGAGCGGTTGAGTCCAAAGTAGATTCAAATTAAAACTTAATTTATTGGATATAGTTAAAAGCTCAAAACATCATAACATCATGGAAGCATGTATGTCAAAATCAGCTGAAGCATTTTGACTGTCATGCCGTAGTCATAGTAAACAACACGAAACAACATAAAAGCATGGATCCATCCTGTCTTGTATCAACGGTTCAGGATGGTGGTGTAATGGTAAGGGGGATATTTTCTTGGCACACTTTGGGCCCCTTAGTACCAATGGAGCATCGTTTAAATGCCACGGCCTACCTGAGTATTGTTGCTAAGCATGTCCATCCCTTTGTAACTACGGTGTACCTATCTTCTGATGGTTACTTCCAGCAGGATAATGCACCATGTCACAAAGCTCAAATCATCTCAAACTGGTTTCTTGAACATGACAATAAGTTCACTGTACTCCATTGGCCTCCACAGTCACCAGATCTCAATCCAATAGAGCACCTTTGGGATGTGGTGGAACAGGAGATTCACATCATAGATGAGCAGCCGCCAAATCTGCAGCAACTGTGTGATGCTATCATGTCAATATGGACCAAAATGTCTGAGGAATGTTTCTAAAACCTTGTTGAATCTACGCCACGAAGAATTAAGGCAGTTCTGAAGGCAAAAGGGGGTTCAACCTGGTAGTAGCAAGGTGTACCTAATAAAATGGCTGGTGAGTGTCTATATACAGGCATACCTCATTTTATTGTGCTTCACAGATATTGCTCTTTTTACAAATTGGAGGTTTGTGGCAATCCTGTGTCAAGTAAGTCTATCAATGCCATTTTCCAATATATATATATATATATATATATATATATATATATATATATATATATACACATATAAACACATATATACACATATATACACATGAATACACATATATACACACCTATATAAACACACCACCAGCAAAGAGATTGTGTCTCACTGAAGGCTCAGACGATAGTTAGCATTTTTTAGCAATAAAGTATTTTTTAATCAAGGTATGTACATTGATTTTAGAGATAATGTTGTTGCAAACGTAAAACACTGCAGTATAGTGTAAATATAACTTTTATATGTACTGGGAAACCAAAAAATGTGTGTGACTCACTTTATTGCTATTTTCGTTTTACTGCGGTGGTCTGGAACCGAACCCGCAGTATCTCAGAGATACACCTGCATATATACAGTATATATATATATATATATGATTATATATAGTTACTGCTGGTTATGTTTATACAGCTTTCATCAGCCAATACTTAGAGGCACCCTAAACCCAATTTCTTTTTTTCATGATTCAGATAGAGCATGCAATTTTAAGCAACTTTCTAATTTACTACTATTATCAATTTTTCTTCGTTCTCTTGTATCTTTATTTAAAAAGCACTAATGTGATGCATAGGAGCCTGCCCGTTTTTGGTTGAGAACCTGGGTTATGCTTGCTTTTTTGGGGTAAATGTAAGCCTCCAATAAGCAAGCGCTATCCATGGTGCTGAACCTAAAATGGGCTGGCTGCTAAGATTTACATTCCTGCTTTTAAAATAAAGATAGCAAGAGAACAAAGAAAAAATGATAATATGAGTACATTAGAAAGTTGCTTAAAATGTAATGCTCTATCTGAATCATGAAAGAAAAAAATTGGCTTCAGTGTCCCTTTAAGTATTTACATTTTCAGTATAGGTGGGGATAACATTGGCAAAAGCAGATATTTCTAATGTCAAAATAAAGACAAATGAGCTATTAGTAAACAATTGAATGCACTCCAGCAGGTAAAATAGTTGACTGGGAGCAAATTCAAGGGGAGAAAATGTTGCAGTACTTTGTCCCTTTAATGTTTACAATCTTCTGACATTAAGAGATACTTGCTTTGCATGCTGCTGTCTCCTACAGTGGTCTTTATTTTAGTCCCAAACTAAAATTGCTGAGGCTGAGACAGGTAGGGGAACAGCAGTTTTCCTATTTCCTAGCGGCTAGATTTAGAGTTTTGTCGGTAAGGACCCGCGTAGCTAACGCCGGCTTTTTTCTGGCCGCACCATAAAAATAACTCTGGTATTGAGAGTCCACATAAAGGCTGCGTTAGGCTCCAAAAAAGGAGCGTAGAGCATATTTAACGCAGCTTCAACTCTCGATACCAGAGTTGCTTACGCAAGCGGCCAGCCTCAAAAACGTGCTCGTGCACGATTCCCCCATAGGAAACAATGGGGCTGTTTGAGCTGAAAAAAAAACCTAACACCTGCAAAAAAGCCGCGTTCAGCTCCTAACGCAGCCCCATTGTTTGCTATGGGGAAACACTTCCTACGTCTGCACCTAACACTCTAACATGTACCCCGAGTCTAAACACACCTAACCTTACACTTATTAACCCCTAATCTGCCGCCCCCGCTATCGCTGACCCCTGCATATTATTTTTAACCCCTAATCTGCTGCTCCGTAAACCGCCGCTACTTACATTATCCTTATGTACCCCTAATCTGCTGCCCCTAACACCGCCGACCCCTATATTATATTTATTAACCCCTAATCTGCCCCCCCACAACGTCGCCTCCACCTGCCTACACTTATTAACCCCTAATCTGCCGAGCGGACCGCACTGCTATCATAATAAAGTTATTAACCCCTAATCCGCCTCACTAACCCTATAATAAATAGTATTAACCCCTAATCTGCCCTCCCTAACATCGCCGACACCTAACTTCAATTATTAACCCCTAATCTGCCGACTGGAGCTCACCGCTATTCTAATAAATGTATTAACCCCTAAAGCTAAGTCTAACCCTAACACTAACACCCCCCCTAACTTAAATATAATTTAAATCTAACGAAATTAATTAACTCTTATTAAATAAATTATTCCTATTTAAAGCTAAATACTTACCTGTAAAATAAATCCTAATATAGCTACAATATAAATTATAATTATATTATAGCTATTTTAGGATTAATATTTATTTTACAGGTAACTTTGTATTTAGTTTAACCAGGTACAATAGCTATTAAATAGTTAAGAACTATTTAATAGCTAAAATAGTTAAAATAATTACAAAATTACCTGTAAAATAAATCCTAACCTAAGTTACAATTAAACCTAACACTATACTATCATTATATTAATTAAATAAAATACCTACAATTACCTACAATTAAACCTAACACTACACTATCAATACATTAATTAAATACAATACCTACAAATAACTACAATGAAATAAACTAACTAAAGTACAAAAAATAAAAAAGAACTAAGTTACAAAATATAAAAAAATATTTACAAACATAAGAAAAATATTACAACAATTTTAAACTAATTACACCTACTCTAAGCCCCCTAATAAAATAACAGACCCCCAAAATAAAAAATGCCCTACCCTATTCTAAATTACTAAAGTTCAAAGCTCTTTTACCTTACCAGCCCTGAACAGGGCCCTTTGCGGGGCATGCCCCAAGAAGTTCAGCTCTTTTGCCTGTAAAAAAAAACATACAATACCCCCCCCCAACATTACAACCCACCACCCACATACCCCTAATCTAAGCCAAACCCCCCCTAAAAAAACCTAACACTAAGCCCCTGAAGATCATCCTACCTTGTCTTCACTTCACCGGGTATCACCGATCGGTCCTGGCTCCAAAATCTTCATCCAACCCAAGCGGGGGCTGGCGATCCATCATCCGGTGGCTGAAGAGGTCCAGAAGAGGCTCCAAAGTCTTCATCCTATCCGGGAAGAAAAGTAGATCCGGACTGGCAACCATCATCTTCCAAGCGGCATCTTCTATCTTCATCTGATGAGGACCGGCTCCATCCTGAAGACCTCCACCGCGGACCCATCTTCATCCGGCGACGTCCAACTGAAGAATGACGGTTCCTTTAAGGGACGTTATCCAAGATGGCGTCCCTCGAATTCCGATTGGCTGATAGGATTCTATCAGCCAATCAGAATTAAGGTAGGAATATTCTGATTGGCTGATGGAATCAGCCAATCAGAATCAAGATCAATCCGATTGGCTGATCCAATCAGCCAATCAGATTGAGCTCGCATTCTATTGGCTGATCGGAACAGCCAATAGAATGCGAGCTCAATCTGATTGGCTGATTGGATCAGCCAATCGGATTGAACTTAATTCTGATTGGCTGATTCCATCAGCCAATCAGAATATTCCTACCTTAATTCCGATTGGCTGATAGAATCCTATCAGCCAATCGGAATTCGAGGGACGCCATCGGATGAAGATAGAAGATGCCGCTTGGAAGATGATGGTTGCCGGTCCGGATCTACTCTTCTTCCCGGATAGGATGAAGACTTTGGAGCCTCTTCTGGACCTCTTCAGCCACCGGATGATGGATCGCCAGCCCCTGCTTGGGTTGAATGAAGATTTTGGAGCCAGGACCGATCGGTGATACCCGGTGAGGTGAAGACAAGGTAGGGAGATCTTCAGGGGCTTAGTGTTAGGTTTATTTAAGGGGGGGTTTGGGTTAGATTAGGGGTATGTGGGTGGTGGGTTGTAATGTTGGGGGGGGGTATTGTATGTTTTTTTTTACAGGCAAAAGAGCTGAACTTCTTTGGGCATGCTTAGCAAAGGGCCCTGTTCAGGGCTGGTAAGGTAAAAGAGCTTTGAACTTTAGTAATTTAGAATAGGGTAGGGCATTTTTTATTTTGGGGGTCTTTGTTATTTTATTAGGGGGCTTAGAGTAGGTGTAATTAGTTTAAAATTGTTGTAATATTTTTCTTATGTTTGTAAATATTTTTTTATTTTTTGTAACTTAGTTCTTTTTTATTTTTTGTACTTTAGTTAGTTTATTTCATTGTAGTTATTTGTAGGTATTGTATTTAATTAATGTATTGATAGTGTAGTGTTAGGTTTAATTGTAGGTAATTGTAGGTATTTTATTTAATTAATTTAATGATAGTATAGTGTTAGGTTTAATTGTAACTTAGGTTAGGATTTATTTTACAGGTAATTTTGTAATTATTTTAACTATTTTAGCTATTAAATAGTTCTTAACTATTTAATAGCTATTGTACCTGGTTAAAATAAATACAAAGTTACCTGTAAAATAAATATTAATCCTAAAATAGCTATAATATAATTATAATTTATATTGTAGCTATATTAGGATTTATTTTACAGGTAAGTATTTAGCTTTAAATAGGAATAATTTATTTAATAAGAGTTAATTAATTTCGTTAGATTTAAATTATATTTAAGTTAGGGGGGGTGTTAGTGTTAGGGTTATACTTAGCTTTAGGGGTTAATACATTTATTAGAATAGCGGTGAGCTCCGGTCGGCAGATCAGGGGTTAATAATTGAAGTTAGGTGTCGGCGATGTTAGGGGGGGCAGATTAGGGGTTAATACTATTTATTATAGGGTTAGTGAGGCGGATTAGGGGTTAATAACTTTATTATAGTAGCTGTGCGGTCCGCTCGGCAGATTAGGGGTTAATAAGTGTAGGCAGGTGGAGGCGACGTTGAGGGGGGCAGATTAGGGGTTAATAAATATAATATAGGGGTCGGCGGTGTTAGGGGCAGCAGATTAGGGGTACATAAGGATAACTTAAGTAGCGGCGCTTTGCGGTCGGCAGATTATGGGTTAATTATTGTAGGTAGCTGGCTGCGACGTTGTGGGGGGCAGGTTAGGGGTTAATAAATATAATATAGGGGTCGGCGGTGTTAGGGGCAGCAGATTAGGGGTACATAAGGATAACGTAGGTGGCGGTCGGCAGATTAGGGGTTAAAAAAATTTAATCGAGTGGCGGCGATGTGGGGGGGCCTCGATTTAGGAGTACATAGGTAGTTTATGGGTGTTAGTGTACTTTAGAGTACAGTAGTTAAGAGCTTTA
Organism: Bombina bombina; assembly: GCF_027579735.1. Taxonomy (NCBI): domain Eukaryota; kingdom Metazoa; phylum Chordata; class Amphibia; order Anura; family Bombinatoridae; genus Bombina; species Bombina bombina. Next base: position 152,857,188 of record NC_069509.1, on the reverse strand, counting down.
TGAACCGGCGTTAGCCCAGAAAGCTCTTAACTACTGACTTTTTTCTGCGGCTGGAGTTTTGTCGTTAGAATTCTAACGCTCACTTCAGACACGACTCCAAATACCGGAGTTAGAAAAATCCCATTGAAAAGATAGGATACGCAATTGATCTGCGGTATGGAAAAGTTGCGGCTGAAAAGTGAGCGTTAGACCCTTTTTTTGAGTGACTCCAAATACCGGAGGTAGCCTAAAACCAGCGTTAGGAGCCTCTAACGCTGGTTTTCACGGCTACCGCCAAACTCCAAATCTAGGCCTAGGATAGCACAAAAAATCAATACATCACTGCCCCTGTTTAAATACTGCTCTTTTAACAGCTGGCATCAATATTCTGGTTTCACTCTCCATATCAAAAGGCAGCGATAGATTATGGAAATAAAGTCAGTGAATGGGGCATTGTAAATAGCTTTGCAGTCAATGGGCATTCTGCATGGTGCAAGGTTAAAAAAAAAATCCTTTGTTTCCTTAATAAAATCCTTCGGAGGCCTCCAAATTATTTGCAGTGGGATCATTTAAGTTTGTTAATTTTTAATAGTGTTGAAATTTTCATTTTAATAATTGAGAAGGCATATTTATTGGATCATACAAAGAACTGATAAAGCCAATTATATCCTTGCCGTGTGTTACCTGCTATGCAGTGAGTTAGGGAGAGTTGTTAAATGTAACATTGATGATACTGTCAGACACCTGCAAATATTGGGTCAGCGGAGTATGTTAATGATATTCTAGTAAAAAACTAAAATGCTGTATTTTAGTAGATTTAAAAAAAAAAAATCTTAAAACAGTCCTGTATTCCAATCATTTAGAAGCTATGCACACAAACAACATATGGAAGCTTTGATAATTATATTTGAGTTAAATAGACATGAAACCCGAAATTAATATTTCATGATTTAGACAGAGCATGTGATTTTAAACAAACGTTATAATTTCTATCTAATTAGAATAGTTCTCTATGTATCCTTTGTTGAAAAGCATACTTAGGTAGACTCAGGAGCTAGCTCCTGAAGGGTGGAAGCACATTTTGTCTCTATTCATTGACTTATCAATTTGTACAGCTAGCTCCCAGTAGTGCATTGCTGCTCCTTCAATAAAGGATACCAAGAGAATAAAGCAAAATGAATAATAGAAGTAAATCGGAACGCTCTTTAAAAATGTATCCTCTGTCTGAATCATGAAATAAAAATGGGGGGGGGAGTTACCATACACTATCAAGATATGTTTATGAAATTTTCAAAGGCCATCAGAGAAGGAAGATATAACCAACTAATGAGAAAACACTACATTATCAATTATTTGATACATAATTGTACTCTGTATAAACACATGTTAAAGGGACAGTAAAGGCAAAATGTAATTTTTATAGTTTAGATAAACATGCAATTAAAAAAACAAACAATTTTACTTTTGTTTGTTATCCTTTGTTGTCGTTGGGTTTTTTTTGTATCCTTTGTTGAAACTAAACCCAGATAGGCCCAAAGTTGCTCAGGGGCATGAACGTGTCTCTGTAGCAGCTGCGTTTGCAACAATGTACAACATTGCTCCAAACCTTGTTGCAAACACGGCTGGCATAAAGTGCTGAAGACACACGCATGAAGAAACCCAATTCGATAAATGAAATAAATTGGAAAAGTTTTAAAAGTTTTTTTCGGAATTGTGAAGTTTAATTTTGAGTTTACACAGTACACAGTATCTTGAAAAAGCCCCGTCTGTAAGGGGTGAAACGCGTAGAAATACTGTGGATCGATTTGGAGAATTTGAAAAGTTTGATCCCGGACCAGTTTCCACTCTGCGTACTAAAGTACTAAGTGCAGAGAGTGAGCAAAGGGCATTCGAGAAGAGACGGACACTATTGATAATACTTGCGCAAGTATTCCACTCACCATACAGGAGTTTACAAGCCGATCGGATCCGGTGACGTCAGGCGCTTTGCTAGCAGCGCGAGAACTCCCGGGGAAACCACAAGCTGCAAACCGAAATATCGGACTGAACCGCAGGTGAGAGCTCTGTACCTGGAGACAAGTGCTACACTAAGGCGGTAAGACTACAACTTTTCAGCGGAAGTTTCAAGTTATAAATGTGCACATACACATAAGCATCTATCTTTCACGATTGAAACACCTTCTGCTCGAAACACCTTTTGCCTGATTTGTATCTAACAGAAATTGCAACAATTAATTGACCGTGGACAAAATCTCCTTTAAGGAAATAATTGACTGTGAAAAAATCCCCTCTAAGAAAGGATTGTTTGGAGAATAAAGTATATATATATAAAAAAGACACCGTCTGTGTGTAAATTAAGGTTAAAATCTTTTACAAAAAGAGATTTATGTGAAGAAACGCCCCATATATATTTTTTAACTCTAAACTCTATCTGGAGACGGACTAACTTGAAAAAGACAATTTCTAACCAACTTTTACACATCTTATTGAATTTTTGCACTAAAGGGTCTCGATATTGATTCATGAATTGTTTCAACTAGCTTTTGAATGAATGTGAATCCTGAATGAGTTGTGATTGAATCGTATAGAATTTTAAAGTGTTCTTTTTACCTGTGGTTGTTATTGTTATAATTTTTATTTTTAGCATTTGAATAAATTGTTTATTATTCTATTTATTTATTGATTGTCTCAAGTGTATTTTTAAGTATATTTTAAAGTATATCATATTATTGTAGAATTTAGTTTTCCCATAGCTTATAGCGCCATCTACAAACTTTATTTTAACCAAAGTAACTTTAGAAGTGCCCTTAAAATTTATGTGGTACAATAAAAAAGGAGTTATAAAGTTCAGTTATATTACCTTAGTAGTAATGATACTTTCTATTTTGGTAGGTGGCGGCAAGACTACTTCTGTGCTCACTTGTGGCAGAGATTGTGGGCTGTAATTGAGAGCAGAATTTAGAGGGGGTGAGGTTAGGAGAGTGGTGGGCATAATACCTCAGGTGTCGGAGCCTGAGGTGCCCCCTCAAAAAGGGCAGTTGTCCTATGACCCCTTAGTGCACCTGGTCATTGAAAAGCTGTGCAAGGCAGTTGCTCAGCATTTACACCTAACTTGGACCTCTATTCACAGGGAGATTGATTTCCGCCACCTCTGGAAGATTAGTAGTTTAAAGTTGCCTCATTTCGATAAGCGGCCATGCCTGACCTTTCTCTCCAATAAAGTGTAATTTGGTTCTTTACAGGTTTTGGGTAAGGAAGTATGATATATATGTTTATCCTTATTGGTTTAAGTAGCAGGAATTATACTCTAGGGGGTTTAACCCCTTATGATAGTGTAGGGCACCTTCTGTGCATAAAATGCCTTAAGGGTTAACCTTCTGAATGAGTGCTGTAGCAACTTTGTTGAAGTTTATGTGGTGGGTTTAAGGTCTTACCTTAAATAGGGCATCAGATTTTGCAGATTCCTCTTTATTCCTGATTCCAGTTTGAGTTTCCCTCCCTATCATTATCTATATTTAAGGTTCAGTGGTGGCACAAAGTCTGTATGGCTTCCATAGGGTTGCTGCAGTTGCCAATGGCGGGTGCTTGTTTAGTCGAACTGGCCTTGGAGTTAGTCCATGGCCTTTCATTTTTGTGCTCCCCCGGGTTTCTTTTTGGAAGGCTCACAACAATGAGGTCCCTTTTCTACTGAAGTGTGTGTTTGCCCCCTGGTTGCAGGTGGATGTTGTTGCCTATAATTAAGACCAGGGTCCAGAGGGAGTGAGGCTAAGCAAATAGGGGGCATGATACCTCAGGTTGGAAGCCTGGGCTGCCCCCTTCCACAGGGCGGCTGTTCTGTGACCCCTTAGGGCGCCTGGTCACTGAATGACTCAGCACAGCATGTGCTCAGCATTTAAACATAACTTGGAAAGCCGCAATTTGAGGTAGTTTGGTTGCTGCCACTTCTTGAAGATTTTCTCTTCAAATATGTTTAGTAGTTTAAAGTTGCCTCATTGCAAAGTTCAATAAAAGTGGCCACACCATGGCCTTTCTCTCCAATAAAGTGTGTTGTTTGTTTCTTTATAGGTTTTGGTTATGGAAGTTTGAGATGTTTATCTTTATTTGTTTAAATCACTTGTTTTCAAACCTGTCCTCAGACCTCCCTAACAGGACAGATTTTGAGGATATCTGAACTGGAGCAGAGGTGAAATAATCAGCTGATTAGTAAACCTGGTTATTTTACCTGCTATCATCCAAGGTAATCCTGAAAATCTTGCCTGTTTTAATATATTAGGAAGGTTTTATCCTCCATGGCCTATATGGGCCTCATCAGTGGAGGGGAAGCTATATCCCTGGTGGGCTATAGATTAATTTATTTTTCATAATTCCTTGTTCTTTGACTCTGAAAATGGTGTTGTTTTCCAGCACTCCCAGACAGGCTAGAGTGCATTCTACAGACTTCAGAACAATTAACCTACAACATTGTACACAGTGATTGATTAATGAGAGCCCAACTGGCTAAAGTAAAAGAGATAAGATAAAAATACGCAAGAGGCTTTACAAAGTGTAAGCTCCCAGACTACAAAACAACAAACCTTTTCCTAGCAAAATGACCGCTTTAAAAGCTTGTAAAACATTTATTTTGTGTGCAGATCATGTGCAAAACAGTGGCTAATTGCTAATATAAACTATGCATACTTCAATGTCGATTTTATGCATTACGTTTACCCTTCAAATATGGAAGTAAACACCAAATATGATCTGCTATGGTCAGTTAATCTCTGCATGGTAACAATTTTCTATCTGCAGTTACTTTTATCATTTTCTAATCTGGATAGGTTTGTTCCTAGCAACATAGAAAACAATCTTTGCCCGGCTGTTCAAAAAAGAAAACAAAACCCCCAAAGCTCTTCCAAAGTTCGATTTGGTTTAAAGGGGCAACTTAGGCAAGCCATTGGTAAGAGTTCATTATATTCAAAGCAGCTGCAGGAATTCCATTTTTAATGTGTTGAGTTTTCTCTCCCATCCCACCCCACTGGGAGGCAGATTTATGAAGGAAACAGTGCCTTGTTTACATGGATTTTTTACAGTCAATCCTGTACATTTTCAGTTTAGGTGTCAGTTTCAATAGGCAAAATAAGCAATATGAAATGACAAAATAAAGGTAAAGGAACTATATCTAAACTATTTAATACACTCCAGCTGGAAAATGGATGATTAGGAACAGATTAAAGGGGAGAAAAAAATATATTACAATGTCCCTTTAAGTTCAAACATCTCTCCAGCCTCCCCTTCCCCCAAGAAGTTTACACCTTCATTATCACTGTTTACTGCAGAGTTGTCCGTAGGATCTCTGCTTCGAGCAGCCGCTCTGATAAAAATAGAGCAGCTTTTCAATGGTTTCAGTTTTAATTACCAGCATCAGCGCAGGTTCCCTTTCGCACTAGGCTCTGTCTTCACTAATTAAACTGAGGTGGAGTTTATAGAAGGGAAGCATACTCGCTTTCATTGCCTCATCTATTATTTACAGGCAGCAATACAAATAATTTCCAATTTAAACAGCCCAAAATGTCCAGCAAACTGCAGAGTGAAATCTTGTGAGGAAAAAGAGAGCAAGGGAATGAGGGAAAACAAAAACAAGGTAATGTCTATCAGGCATAGAATTAAGAGGGACATTAAACTCAAAAATCAAACAAACTCATAAATATGAAAGATTAGCTTTTAAATATGTTTAAAAAGATATCCTTGTTTGAAAAGGTTTGGTTTTAAACCCTTATTGAAAATAACAGGAAATGTATATTCATGGGTCAGCAACCTTGGCTCTCCAGATGTTTTAGAACTACATTTCCCATGATGCTTAAGTGTCTTTAAGCTGCCTAAGCATCATGGGAAATGTAGTTCTAAAACATCTGGAGAGCCAAGGTTGCTGACCCATGTTATATTTGTGTACAACCTATTACTAAGTGGTAATTGTTTACTGGATGGTAAGGTAATACCCGCAGCAGGACAGGAAAATACCTACACTAGCCTGAAGATAAAAAGCTTTAGGACTCTGTGTACGAAGCAGCCCTTGCGGGGCAGGTTCGCACATGCAAGCCTGCTTCCTGCAATGTAAGAGACAGCGGCCATTAGACTGCTGCTTCTTACACTCGTCGCCACCTCTGAGGTGGATAAAAAAATTACTGAGAGCTCACTCGCTCTTTGTGATTGACAGTCGTGCTAGTGAAGGGGCGGGCATTACACACTCAGCGTAGTGTGTAATGATGCATACGGGCCAGTGGACGAACAGATCCGCTGCCATATGCAGCAAAGGTGTGCGGACAGCTTCTCAAGCTGAGAAGCTGTCCACACTCCATTTAATACATGGGACCCTTATTCAGGGCAGGGACTAGGGTTGCCACCTCGGCCATGATTTCCTGGACGCTTATGAATTACACATGCTGCAGGGTGGAACATAATTAGTGCTGTCCAGGTGCACAGTTCATGTTGCCTTCTGCACACCCTGCAGCATGTGTAACTAATAAGAATCCAGGAAAACAGGGCAACCCTAGCAGGGACAGCTACTTTCATAATAATAATGATATGTATATTATACAATTTGTACTGGCACAGACGGCATTTTCAAGGTTCAGGTCAAAGTTGAAAATAAATATTAGATACAGAAACAAAGATGCTATCATGGTCAAATGTCTTCTTAGTGTGTTGTAATCTAATTCTAAACAAATCATCATTAAAATCAGTCTGAGCAGCTTTAGTTCCTGGTTTATGTTGTGTAATTATTTACGCCAAATTTATGCTTATGAGCATGAGTAAGAATTCACTTTAAGAAGAGTTATAGGGGCTGATTTATCATCGATCTGTCCGACATGATCCTCTCAGCATCTGTCAGCATTTATCATTGCACAAGCAGTTCTTGTGAACTGCCTGTGCAATGCCACCCCCTGCAGATTTGCGGCCAATCAGTCGCTAGCAGGGGGTATCAATCAGCCCGATCGTATAGGATCTGGCGGATTGATGTCCGCAGCCTCAGAGCAGGTGGACCAGTTAAGGAGTATCGGTCTTAAGACCGCTGCTTCATAACTGCGGTTTCCAGCGAACCTAAAGGCTTGGGCGGAAACAGGGGCATCAAGCTCCATTCGGAGATTGATAATTCGGCCCCATAGTGTATAACCGAACACAATTATTAATAAATATGGATGATAAACAATATTCTTTGGCTTAGTGCTGTTGTAAAATGTATAAACTGATGGCAACAAGGATCTCAAAGTCTATAGAGATGATTTATGTTACCACAAGTTGACACAGTTTACAACAGCAATAGAATCTATGCCTGTGTGTAGACCTATGATCTATCTAGTGATAGACTCCATACATATTTTAGGATATGTTCTTTTATATCCCCGTGCCTCTCTGTGAATCCAATTAACTAATTTTAATCCCTGTGACAACTATTTGTTGTTGCCCAGAGATGATAAAATTTCAGTAAATCTCACTTAAAAGGACACTGAATCCAATTTTTCTCTTTCGTGATTCAGATAGAGCATGCAATTTTCGTGATTCAGATAGAGCATGCAACTTTCTAATTTACTCCTATTATCAATTGTTCTTTGTTCTCTTGCTATCTTTATTTGAAAAAGAATGCATCTAAGCTTTTTGGGGGGTTCAGACCTCTGGACAGCACTTTTTTTTATTGGTGGATGAATTTATCCACCAATCAGCAAGAACAACCCAGGTCGTTCACCAAAAATGGGCCGGTATCTAAACTTACATTCTTGCATTTCAAATAAAGATACCAAGAGAATGAAGAAAATGTGATAATAGGCGTAAATTAGAAAGTTGCTTAAAATTGCATGATCTATCTGAATCACGAAAGAAAAAAATTGGGTTCAGTGTCCCTTCAAAGGCACAGTCTACTTGAAAATTCTTATTGTTTAAAAAGATAGATAATCCCTTTATTACCCATTCCCCAGTTTTGCATAACCAACACTGTTATATTAATATAATTTTTACCTTTATGATTACCTTGTACCTAAGCCTCTGCAGACTGCCTCCTTACCTTAGTTCTTTTGACAGACTTGCATTTTAGCCAATTAGTGCTGATTCAAAAATAATTCCAGAATGTTATCTATATGACACATGAACTAGCACTTTCTAAGAGTGAAAAACTGACAAAATACCTAACATAAGAGGCAGCCTTTAAGGGCTTAGAAATTAGCATATGAGCCTTTTAGCTTTCAACAAAGAATACCAAGAAAACAAAGCAATTTTGATGGTAAAGTAAATTGGAAAGTTTTTTTTAAAATTGCATGTCCTATCTAAATAATGTTTTGTCTTGACTGTTCCTTTAACAGAACTCTCAGAGACAAATGAGGAAATGCTGGATTCACCTTTTGTTACAGAAATCTCTCTCTAAGAGGCTCCTTAGTCAGCAAGCTTTCCTTCTATTAACCCCTTCTTCCCGTTAGAATGTTCTATGCCGTCCTAACTGCGCTGGGCTTTAGCGCCGTTAGGACAGCATGGAACGTCAAAACCATTTGGCTGTCCTGAAACCTTAGCCCCTTCCTATATGGGATTGATGCAATTATTATTATTATGTGTTGGTGTGCCCACAGATAAACAGATGCTCATGGGTCTTAATAACCTGTACCCTTCTTCAGAGCACCATTATGCAGGATAGTTAACGGTTTGTGATCTCCTGTCCTGCTGTCTCACCAACCGCCTTCTTGTGTCTATTAAAAGGACATTAAATATCTCTTGCTTTTGTTTAGCAATTTAGCTTGTCCAAAGCTCCCCTGTAGAGGCCAAAAATCTAATTCTATAACCTAGGTTTCCTTCAAAATGCGGCAAAACAAAAGCTGGTTTAGGCAATTTGCAGTGTTTTAAAGAAAACCTACATTGCAAGACTTTGTTTTTTTAGTCTCTTTAGAAAGTGTAGACCAAAGCACAATGTTACACAAAAGCAAGAGGTATTTAGTGTTCATTTAATGTCCCAGTTTCACAAAGTGAAACCAGTGACATCTAAATCCTGCCAACCTGTGACAGCCCTGAGGGCTGAGCCACATCCTAGGCAGCTGCAACCTCACCCCTGTTCCACAGATATACTAAACCAGAATGCCCGATCTCTGCCTCTGGTTGTTAAAGTGATGGTAAATCCAAGCGTAAAACAAACACTAGGATTTACCATCACTAAAATTAACATTAGCTTCAGTCATCATTTATTTTAAAAAAAAAGGTATTAAACTCACCCTATCTGTGCCGCAAGTATATCGCTAACTCAGTGCTTCCGGCCGCCCACAGCACATTGTCTTCTCCAATGAGATGATGTTTCCACCTCTAAACCAATAGTCGTGCATATCAACTGAAACTACAAGAGAGACACAGACAGAGAGAGAGAGAGAGAGAGAGAGAGAGAGACTGCCTTGACTATTCCCCGATAGAAGTCAATGATGCAAAAAAAGTGTGTGGGGGGGAAAAACTACTCTCGCGCAAACCTCAATGCATATTCTCAAGAGCACTAACCCAGACATTAAAATATAAATATTTCAAATGCCAACTTCCTTCATCATAGCAGAATATGTTCTAAACCGGATATCACTCATGCGTAACTGTTAGCCACAATTAATCTGGACCTAAAAGTAGACATGTGCGATTCGTTTCGATTCGGAAATTCGGAAAATTCAGCAAATTCGGCGATTCGGATTGAACCGAATTTCCGAATTAAAATTCTGCCGAATTTTCCGAATTGAACCGAATCGAATCGAATCGATTCGTAAAATCGATTCGTAAAATCGGATGGCCATTGGGATTACACTAGTATTGTACAGTATGTTAGGTTAACACCTAATATACAGTATAATACTAGTCTAATCCCACCTAACACTTACCGAAATGCCGAATTTACGAACCGAATCAAACCGAATCGAACCGAATCGAATCGAATTTCTTCGAATCCGAATGAATCCGAAACGAATCCAAAACGAATCGATTCAGAATTTTCCGAATTCAAATCGAACCGAACTTTGAAAAATTCTGAATCGATCCGAACCGAACCAAATTTTTTCGCCATGCACATGTCTACCTAAAAGCATAGTTAAAGTCAGCTCCAGAGCCAATGACAAGAAGCATATGTGCGTAACCACCAAATACCAGCTAACACCCAGTAGTGTTGGATATGTGCATATACTTTTTCAATATAGGATACCAAGAGAACAAAGTCATGCGCGGGCAGGAGCTGTCAATCTCCCCGGTTGGACTATACCGGGGAGATTGAAATTCGGCACTTTAGAGGTGGCGAAAGGTTAGGAAAGCAGCGGTCTGATGACCGCTGCTTATTAAATACGACGTGCAGTTTCTCTTGTGATTCTTTCTGATTGGTGGATAAATTCATCCACCAATAAAAAAGTGATGTCCAGAGTACTGAACCAAAAAAGAAGCTAAGATGCCTTCTTTTTCAAATAAAGATAGCAAGTGAACGAAGAAAAATTGATAATAGGAGTACATTAGAAAGTTGCTTAACCCCTTAATGACCGAGGACGTGCAGGGTACGTCCTCAAAAAAAAGGCAGTTAACGCCTGAGGACGTACCCTGCATGTCCTCGGTGTGGAAAGCAGCTGGAAGCGATCCTGCTCGCTTCCAGCTGCTTTCCGGTTATTGCAGTGATGCCTCGATATGGAGGCATCCTGCAATAACCTTTTACGGCCATCCGATGCAGAGAGAGCCACTCTGTGGCCCTCTCTGCACCGAACATCGATGGCCGGTTTCGTTGGTGGGTGGGAGCCGACTTGGGAGGCGGGTGGGCGGCCATCGGTGTGCCGCATGACGTCAAGGGGGGCGGGATCGGGGGCGCGATCGTTGGGGGCGCGCACGGGCGCGCGCGCGTGCACGGAGGGTGGCGGGCGGGCGCGTGCACGGGGCGGGAGCGGGTGGGAACCGCTACACTACGGAAAATGTTTTAATAAATAAGACCTAATCTTGTTTGTGCAAAAGCACAAAAAGTGATCATGGAGGGGTGGGGGGTTGGTTTTGTGTGGGGGGAAGCTACACTACAGAAACTTTTAATAAATGTAAAAAAAAAAACATTTTTTTCTTCTAAACTGGGTACTGGCAGACAGCTGCCAGTACCCAAGATGGCGCCCATTAAGTTAGAGTGGGAGGGTTATAGAGCTTTTTAGGGGGGATCAGTGAGGTTGGGGTCTAAGGGGGGATCGTACACATCAGCATATGTAAATATGCTTCTTTTTTTTTTTTAAAAAAAAGGGCCAAATACCTTTTATTTTAGTACTGGCAGAGTTTCTGCCAGTACTTAAGATGGCGGGGACAATTGTGGGGTGGGGGAGGGAAGAGAGCTGTTTGGGAGGGATCAGGGGGTCTGATGTTTCAGGTGGGAGGCTGAGCTCTACACTAAATCTAATATTAACCCTGCAAGCTCCCTACAAGCTACCTAATTAACCCCTTCACTGCTAGCCATAATACACGTGTGATGCGCAGCGGCATTTAGCGGCCTTCTAAATACCAAAAAGCAATGCCAAAGCCATATATGTCTGCTATTTCTGAACAAAGGGGATCCCAGAGAAGCATTTACAACCATTTGTGCCATAACTGCACAAGCTGTTTGTAAATTATTTCAGTGAGAAACCTAAAATTGTGAAAAATGTAACTTTTTTTTTTATTTGATCGCATTTGGCGGTGAAATGGTGGCATGAAATATACCAAAATGGGCCTAGATCAATACTTGGGGTTGTCTACTACACTACACTAAAGCTAAAATTACCCCAAAAAGCTCCCTACATGCTCCCTAATTAACCCCTACACTGCTGGGCATAATACACGTGTGGTGCGCAGTGGCATTTAGTGGCATTCTAATTACCAAAAAGCAACACCAAAGCCATATAAGTCTGCTATTTATGAACAAAGGGGATCCCAGAGAAGAATTTACAACCATTTGTGCCATATTTGCACAAGCTGTTTGTAAATAATTTCAGTGAGAAACCTAAAGTTTGTGAAAAAATTTGTGAAAAAGTGAACGATTTTTTTTATTTGATCGCATTTGGCGGTGAAATGGTGGCATGAAATATACCAAAATGGGCCTAAATCAATACTTTGGGTTGTCTTCTAAAAAAAAATATATACATGTCAAGGGATATTCAGGGATTCCTGAAAGATATTAGTGTTCCAATGTAACTAGAGCTAATTTTGAAAAAAAGTGGTTTGGAAATAGCAAAGTGCTACTTGTATTTATGGCCCTATAACTTGCAAAAAAAGCAAAGAACATGTAAACATTGGGTATTTCTAAACTCAGGACAAAATTTAGAAACTATTTAGCATGGGTGTTTTTTGGTGGTCGTAGATGTGTAACAGATTTTTGGGGTCAAAGTTAGAAAAAGTGTGTTTTTTTCCATTTTTTCCTCATATTTTATAATTTTTTTATAGTAAATTATAAGATATGATGAAAATAATGGTATCTTTAGAAAGTCCATTTAATGGCGAGAAAAACGGTATATAATATGTGTGGGTACAGTAAATGAGTAAGAGGAAAATTACAGCTAAACACAAACACCGCAGAAATGTAAAAATAGCCTTGGTCCCAAACGGACAGAAAATGGAAAAGTGCTGTGGTCATTAAGGGGTTAAAATTGCATGCTCTATCTGAATCACGAAAGAAAAACATTTGGGTTCAGTGTCCCTTTAAGCAGATAATTATGACTAATTATAAAATTATATTGATGTAAAAGTTCATGTTTTCATTATAAAGCAATTATAATCCAACAATATTAGAGGTATATGAAACCCAACAGTTTTTTTTTTGTTTTTTTTTATTGAATACTTTTTTTATTAAGGCAAAACAATCAGGGTAACAATCTTAGAATGAAGGGCAATATCTCAGACACTAATACAAGTCAGTAATTTCGCACAGTAGATAAGTGTAAAACAGTACATGGTTCAAGTTATGGTATCGCCATACATCAGTGCCTTAGTTTAAGTAGTTAAAGTCTCTGGTGTCCACAATGAGAGATAGATCCGCTCATGGGATCTGGTAGCTGGTACTTATCTGTGGACATAGTTCTCGACTTCAAAGAGTCCGCACTGTGAGGTAGGAAAACCAGGTATTTTATGAGTGTAGGCTAATCTTAGATGGGCAACATGGGAATTATCTTTACACCATATCATACCAAACAAACATAATGAGGCGATGGCAAGGGGGTAAAGAGGAGAACCCGAAGAACCCCTACTAGGGAGAGGGGTAAGGGGGATGAGAGGAATAGGAAAAAAAAAAAAAGGGAAAGGAAAGGGGCCAAGGAAGGTTAGGTAAGGAACATATTGGAGGATTTCACTGCCTAGGGGTGTAAAGGGGGATAGTCAGGCCTCTACCGGGTCAGACTAGTAAAGGTGTCATATGCAGACCTAACCGTCAGCTGCTCCGGGTTTTCGTTCAAGAGTAGCTCTAGCCTTTCTATGGTCATCCCATAAATACCAGATTGAGCAGTAGAGGTCATAGCACCCCTCAATTCTCAATGAGTATTCTTCCATTTTCTGAATATAGTCAAGGGTCTCTAATACTGGGGCTAGAAACTTGGTCGATAATTAGCACAGTAAGAGGGGTCCTTCCTGGGCTTAGGTATGGTAATGACCGATGCCTCTAGAAAATCTCTGGGAAAACAGCCATTGTCCATGGCTTCACCAAACCCAAGAGCTAGGATGGGACATAGAAGGGCTGAAAATTTTTTATAGAAGGTGGCGTCAAAACCGTCTGGGCCTGGAGATTTTTGTGCCTTGAGGCCCTTAATTGTTGCCGCAACTTCTTCTACGGATATGGGGGCTACAAGTAGCTCCATCAGATTTTCAGGGACCTGCGGTATCTGCAGCTTATCAAGAAACTCGCGAATAGCAATTGTTGGAGCAAAATGTGAGTGGGGGTCTTCAGCAATCTGATATAGGTCGCTGTAGTAGTCAGCGAAGACTTCTCCTATATCGTTTGGTGAATAAAATCTTTTATTGTTTCTTACAATAAAAGCTATCTTGTTCAGCAGAGTTCTCTGCTGGAGCTTGTGAGCTAGGAGTTTATCCGCTCTATCTCCCTTGTGGTAATATCTCTGCTTTAAGAGATAAAGATTCCTCTGAACTCTCACTAGTTTGTATGCTTTGATCTGTTTTTTAAGAGACTGAACTCTCTGTATCAGGGAGTCCGATCTGGTCTCCCTAAGCTGCTTCCATGAGATAGTATAGTCATGGTAGAGTTGGGCCAGGCTAGTCCCCCTGAGTTTTTTATTCTCGGACGTCTTTTGTATAAAGAGTCCTCGAAGGTATGCCTTAAGTGTTGCCCACAGAGTTAGCGGCGACACAGATCCTGAATCATTTATGCGAAGGAACTCCTCTATCTCCTGCGTCCAGGGGGGAACCAGCGGTTCTGCGAGTAGGTACTCGGGTATCCGCCAGGAGCATCCTCTATCTACCTTCGTAGAAAAGGCGATTTCTAAAACTACTGCGTCGTGGTCAGACCATACTCAAGGTACGATCCTTGCCGTCACCACCTTCTGTAGTGTCCATGAATGACAAAAGAAATAGTCGAGCCTCAAGAAAGACTGGAAAGAAGGCGAGTAACAAGTGTAGTCGTCAACGTCAGGGTGCAGGGCTCTCCAAGCGTCATGGTAAGAGTATTGGGAAATCAAATTTCTAAAAAGTTGAGAGCAGTGCTCTTCCCCTCTAGAGGGGGGGTTTCCTCTGCAATTTTCTATCTCTGCTTGGGTCCCACACCAGGTTGCAGTCTCCACCAATTAGCACATGTCCCTGTCTAAGTCTGCTCACCTTACTCATCAGTCTACTAAGGAAATGGGTCTGGCTGACATTAGGGGAGTACAGCGCCACTAGGGTAGTTAGAATATTATTTTGGCGGCAAACACATATAATATATCTGCCCGAAGGGTCAGCTTCTGAGTAAATAGGTTCATAGGAGACGTGTCTACCAAGCAGCATAGTGACACCCCTGGCCTTTTTATGAAAAGTGGAAGACAGACGAACCGGATAATCTCTAGGTTTAAACATGAGGGCCCTAGACTCCTCCCAATGGGTCTCCTGTATAAAAACTACATCCAAGCGCTGAGTCTTCAAGAATTTAAGGAGCAGGCTTCGCTTGGTAGGGGAGTTAAGGCCCCTGACATTAAGCGTGCCAATTCTCATTGTGGAAATGTTCCCGGAGAAAAGGGGGAAGACAGAGAAAAAGGGGAAGCAGGGAGGGACAGAAGGGGTGTGAAGAAAAAAAAAAAGGGGGGGTAAAGGAAGTGGTCAAAGTGAGATAAACGGGCTATGTTACACACTGTTAGCAGATAGGTTCTTCAGGCTGGGCAGAGACTACTACACTCTGCCAGATAGAGAGTGCAGAGGATAGGTTAGTTTATCCCTGGCCACACCAGAGGTGGTGTCCCCAGGGGAGGTGGGGGGGAAGGTGAGGAAGTGAAGGAGAGCTTATCACTAAGGCTCCCCCCCCACTACCGGTGTATAATGTTCTTAATCTACACTCATCGTTAGAAGAAAAAGGAAAAAAGTGCGAGCCAAATATTTTAGGACCTAGTAGGAAGGGAGGGGGTGGGGAAGTAGGGGGGTTGGGAGAGGAGAGGGGAGAAGAGGGTGATGGGGGGAGGGGAGCACTTAATAGGGAACCTGAAACCAGGCTTCTACTTCTGGGTAGGGTAAGGGCAATAGGAATGGCAGAGATAATGACTGGTCGTAATTACCAGCTAGTGTCAACAAGTATACTTCCACAAAGAGGTGTCAATTAACAGGTCAAGAACGCAAACCCTTTAAAAAAGAAAACATGTAGACATTTGTCCTGCCAACCGGTCTCGGGGACACCATTATATAGAGTTTCTGATAATGCAAGTTCTACAGTTGGTGACCTAATATGCAACCTCAAACATTAACAGATAACAAGAATAAACATCTTAAAGAAGAAAAGAAAAAGGAAGCCTTCAGGCGGGTAAGTGTTCAAGGGATCAGATGAAGAGAAAGGGGGGAGAGAAGAGGGAAGAGGGGATGAGAATGAGAGACAAAGAGGGTGGGAGGGTGTGAGCAAGAGGGGGTAGGAGAGGGGGGGAAAGGGGGAGGGAAGGAGAAAGAAGGGAGCAAGGAGAAACTAAGAGAAAAATGGAAGAGACAAGGGGGGGAGAGGGTGGGGGAAGGAGGGGGGAGGGTGAAAGGAAAGGAAGGTAGAAGAGCACATGTAAGGAAGTATCAGGTAAGAGCACACCTGGATATGTTATCCAGTAGTTTTGAAGACAAAGTTGAGTACTTATACATCTTACATAAATTACATTAATCCCAAATAAAGTCAAGTCAAGTCCCCCCCTTGCCCCCCCCCCCCCCGGACAGGCATCACCATGTACATTTCTACTATTTGTTAGACTGCTGGAAAAGCATAGGTACAAGAAAACTAGCAATCAGGGTTCCTCTCCGCCTGTTTCATGTTTACAAGGAAGAGAAGGAGGCCAGCCGAGGGACCCGTGGAGGGGAGAAGGGGAGATGATAGAGGAAGGGCGAGGGGCGAAAGGGAGGAGAGCAGGGGGAGAGGAAGCGGAAAAAGGAAGGGAGGAAAATGAGGGTGGGAGAGTGGCAGGAAGAGAGGGGCAGAGGGGAGGAGGAGAAGGGAGGCAGTAGAGAATGGGAGGGGAAGAGAAGGATGGTAAAGAAAGGAGGGGGAGGAGGGGGAGAGGAAAGGGGGAATGGGGGGAGGAGGTAAGGAGGAGGAAGAGGAGGAAGGGTGGGGAAGGGAGGAAGGGTGGGGAAGGGAGGAAGGGAGGGGGGAAGAGGGGAGGGCGGAAGGGGAAAAGGGGAATGGAGGGGGGGAGGAGGGGACAATGGGGGAAGAGGGGAAGGGGGAGGAAGGGAAGGGGGGGATAGGGAGGGAAAGGGGGGATAGGGAGGGAAGGAGGGGAAAGGGAGGGAGGGGGGAAAGAAAGAGGGGGGGAAATGTGGGGGGGAGGGAGAGGGAAACGGAGGAAGGGAGGGGAAAAAAGGGCGGGAGGGGAAAAGGGGGGGAAGTATTGAGGGGAAATATGGAGGGGGGAGACGGGGGAAAGAGAGGAGGTGTAAGAAGGTACAGAGGGAGGGAAGAAGGGTAGAGGGTAGGACGAGAGTTATGCAAACATCGTTTAGTTAGAAATTAACACAATAACATGAGCAAGGATATTTGACATTAATAATAGTTTCTAGAACAAAACATAAACATTTAACAAGATAAATGTCCTTTGGTACTTTACCAGTCCTCTGGCAGCAGCAAGGCACTTCAAACAGTCTCAGTCCACATATAGGACTGATCAGCAGGGGAAAGTACACGCATCGGCCATCCGAGGCAAAGTGCAGGTAAGGAAAAGTCTTCCTCAGGGGGGAGAAGAGAGTAGGTCATCGGATTGGATCTTGTCTGCCTGGATTCCAGGCCGGGGCAACCGCTCTCAGCGGAGGGGCCGCTCTCTGTGGGCGAGGAGGATCCCCGTCCATATTTCCAGTGGGTAGATTCCATGTTCTTAGCAGGTCCTGAGCTTGTCTCGGAGTGAGGGCTGTGTGCTGAGTTCCATCTTTGGTGATAATTAGCTTGGTGGGGAATCCCCATCTGTAGTGGATTTGGTTCAGTCGTAGGACTCTTCTAGATTCGTTGAAGCTTCTTCTTTGCTGGAGCGTGAATGAGGACAGATCCGGAAACAATGCAATGTCTTTGAATTGCTCTGGGAGTTGAGGTTGTTTCAGGGTGACTCTTAAGAGTTTGTCCTTATATGAATAGTAGTGCAGTCTTGCAATGGTATCTCTAGGTTTATCCATAGGGAGGTTTTGTGGTCTGGCTGCTCTGTGTATTCTATTAATTCTCGCATCCAGTTCCCCCGAAGGGCCCATGATAGCTCTGAATAATGCTTGGGCGTACTTCTCTAACTCCTGAGGGCCCACAGATTCTGGTATTCCTCTGATTCTAACATTGATACGTCTGGAACCGTCCTCGAGGTCAGCTAGCTTCGCTTCCAATGAGGAAACCTGATCAGCAAGATTTTGAGTGTAGCTGACCCAGTTCGTATGATCAACTAGTAGGTCCTCCTGTTTGCGCTCGATGATGTCTGTTCTCTCATTCACTGTAACAATGTCTTTCCTTAAGTCATCGAAGGACCTTTCTAGTTTGTCAAATCGTTTCGCAAAGGATTGACTTTGTTGATCTAAAAGTAGTTTTATAGAGTCGATTGTAATCATTTCACTCTGTGTGCGAGAGGGCGGTGAACTTCTCACGCTAGTCCTACCCTCTGAAAGGGGGGGGGGAATAGATCTTTCATCATCAGAGATTTCAGTATTCGGGTCTCTGATGGGCTGGAAATGATCCTGCACTGTATGCTTAGAGGGTTGAGGTCCCTTCTGCTTTCTTTTGGCCTGTTGTGACATGTTGAAGTAGATACTGTAGCTTTAAGTGGAGAAAACGCCAAAGAAGAGGCAGAGCGAGAGCCCCACTAGAATAGGCTTGACAGTCGCAGCTATCTCACACCGGTAGGAGGGGTGCCACAGGGTTTTAGCATCACATGGTAGGTTTAGTGGTAATAGTCAAAGGAAGAAAGTCTTTTGTAAAAACTGGGTGTAGAAACTGACTGCACAATATTTAAGCAGAGGGGCTGTCAGTAAGTAGACCTTTGAGATGAGTCTTGGAGGGATATGTCATGTGGGTTATCTCCAACCAAGCCCTGGGGACCTCAGGGTTCTTGTTAGACTTTAGGGTGTGTCTCTCCTCGGGGAAGTTGCCACCACCTGGCTCAGCCAGGAAAAGGAAGGAGGGTATGACCCGCTCTGGTGAGTGGAGCGGGAAAGGAGGAGAAGAGACACTATGGTTCTGTGCCGCTCCTGCTCACCTGCTGGCGTCAAAGGCCCCAGTCCCTGGGTGGAGGTGGTGGCAGCCGAGAACAATGGAAATTATATATATAAATCCTCTATATTTATAGTTGATTTACTGTTCGGGCACACTAGTAGAGTGTGGGTTACAGGGTGTTACACAGAACAGTCAGAAGCATCAAATTACAATGAGATGAGAATGGTCTCCAGGGCTCACTATCAGTATCCAAACTTTATGGCCTGGGGTCAGGCTGGTGGAGCCTAGGGAGGAGCAGGTCTGCCCTGGAATAAGTGTCTCTAGGCTGATAGTATAGGAATGTTAACTTGGGCAGTTGAAGGATTGAGCTAGCTTGGGGAGCTAAATGTTAATGATTGTAGCTAGACTTGTGGTGAGGCCCCAGTGACTGGAGCTGTGTGGCGTTTAAGGCGCTGCAAAGGCTGGGCAGATTAGATTAGTGCAAAGGCCCTTTCTTATTGTCTGGGTGATTTAGGGCCTCTTGTCAGCCTAGTTCTGGCTTCAAGTCAAGCAGCCACGTGGATGTGCGTGTTCCGAAGCGGAGCCCCGACCCTCCGGAACACAATGAGATGCGAGCGACTGCAGCACTTGGCTTCCTCTACACACAGTCTATCCTGACTGACCTGCTAGGTGGCTGCGCCAAACAAGGGACTTCTGTGAGTGCTGAAGACTACGGATTTCACTCACCCACTTCACCACAGGCTGAGCGGTCGCCTTCTTCCTCGCCGCCACCTGATGACATCACTATGGAATGGCGATCTTCGCGCCCTTTCGTCTCTGAGTCTCTCACTTGCGTAAGTCCTGTGGATGCTCAATTTTAATACCTCCAGTCTTGTTGGGGATCCGGGCAATGTTCTCAGGCATCTAATGTCCCCTAAAACGCTGGGTTAGGTCGCGTGTGCCGGAGCCGCATCAGTACAATGGCTGATCCGCTACTGTAGTAACCGTTATCAGAGGGTATAGGGAGAGCGTCTCTCGTTTAGCGTAAGGGAAGGTCCATACATACACCAGCAAGTTAGGTGCTCTGATAGGGCATGTTAGATGCCGAAAAAAAAAGAGAGAAACGACTTTTAAACTTTAATTATACTGCAGGTATGCAGGAGCTCAACAAATTCACATCTACTCGGATCTCAGGCTAGCTCCGCCCCAACAGTTTTTTTATGATTTAGATAAAGCATGTGATTTTAAACAACTTTCTAATTTACTTCTATTATCAATTTACGTCATTCTCTTTGTATCTTTTGTTGAAAAGCAGAGACATAAGCTTAGAAGCCAGCACATTTTTGGAAGACTTTATGGCAGCAGTTTTGCAAGAATGTTATCCATTTGCAAGAGCACTAGGTGGCTGAATTTTATTCTGCCATGTAGAGCACCAAATGCCATAGGCATCTCTTCAACAAAGAATATCATGGGAACAAAGCAAATGTGATCATATAAGTAAATTGAAACTTTTTTTAAAATGGTATGCTCTGTCTGAATCACAAAAGAATATGTTTGGGTTTAATATCCCTTTAAGACAAGCTCTTAAAAATCTGGGCCTGTAAAATAACATTAAAGGGACAGTCTAGTCCAAAATAAACTTTCATGATTCAGATAGAGCATGTAATTTTAAACATTTTTCCAATATACTTTTATCACCAATTTTGCTTTGTTCTCTTGGTATTCTTAGTTGAAAGCTAAACCTAGGAGTTTTCTAAGCCCTTGAAGGCCGCCTCTTCTCTCAGGGCATTTTGACAGTTTTTCACCACTAGAGGGTGTTAGTTCATGTGTGTCATATAGATAACACTGTGCTCACGCACGTGGAGTTCCAGTGAGCCAGCTCTGATTGGCTAAAATGAATGTCTGTCAAAAGAACTGAGATAAAGGGCAGTCTGCAGAGGATTAGCTACAAGGTAATCACAGAGGTAAAAAGTGTATTAATATAACAGTGTTGGTTATGCTAAACTGGGGAATGGGTAATAAAAAGATTATCTTTCTTTTTAAGCAAGAACAATTCTGGTGTAGACTGTCCCTTTAATACATAATCATACAAATGTTCTCTCTTTTAGACTTATTACTAAGAAATTCTATAGTTGTTTTATTTTGGGGGGTGGGGATTGTATTTCTATGTATGATGTGTACCATATTTCTTTTTAATGATTGTCTGATTATTATAATAAAAAAACAATTAAAAAAAATCAAAAAGTAAATAAATGTTTCTCTCTGTAGTCTGTACAAATGTGTGCCCCCTTATTAAATATCCATTTTGAATTATAGTATAGAATTATTTTGTTTTTACCAAAGACAAATAAACCAAGTATTTTGTCAAAATAGAAAAATAATTTATATAGGGGAAGCCAAACTAATTTACACACTCTTCAATATTTACTTAGAATCAGGGTAAAAAATTACAGAGAACATAACCTTACTGGTTTGCTTTAGAGTTTTTATTTATGGGGAGCGAAGCTTGCTCCCCATGATCTGACTCAGGAGATATGGGTTAAAATAAATAAGATAGAAAGACTTCAAATTAAGACAAATATTTTGATCTTTCAAGTTACTTTAAAATACAAATTGTATTTCTATTATAGTCTAATAGGAAGGGGGAGTTCTTGTATTTAGCTGTCGTTCCGGAGAACCCTGCTGGGTGTTAGGTAGCCTCAGATGCAGGGGCATATGACAAAGGACCGGAGAGACACACATCTTGTATTTAGGCCAGGCACCCTCTCATGGTGCTGCTGAACACTGAGGAAGCTGGTCCCAGGCACATGGACACAGCTGTCACTGTGAGCGATGAATTACATGCTATAAGATGTGTTGACTAAAGCAGCTGGACATCACAGAGTGATGAAAAGAGAGTTCAGGCAGACTGGTCTACTAGGGGTACAGATATGTTATCCAATATCCAGTGTAGGATCACTGCGCCACCTTCTGGACAACTTAAGGAAAAACTCCTGGGCAAGCTATTTCTGCACAACAAACATTTTAATTTCTGATCACATTGCAGGGTGATTCAGTTGTATGGAATTAGCATTTATTAATATATGTTTAGCTAAACAGAGTGTATACAGTGCTATAGAAAAATATAAGTAATCATGGAAAAAATGTAAGGGTTATTAAAGTAGTTTTTATAAACTATATACATAGCATATATCAGAAATGCAGAAGATCTGTAAACAAAATGAATATTTTAAAAGTATTTCAGTTTGTAATAGTGAGAGCACGATTTGATATGTTCACAGACACATTTTAAAAAGTCTCTTGAGCTTATCTCATCTCCTTTGCACCCCTTCCAACATTTGTGGCTAGGTAGGGACTCGGGAGGTTGAGGGGGTCGTCCCCTTATTGTGGGTGGGGCTGTGTTGGAAGGGGTGGACTCAGGTTGGATAGTGGGTGGGGTTATGGAGTGTCTTGTCAGTTGGTGGGTGTGTCTGTTTTGTATGGGTGTATCTGAGTGGGACAGTGGGAAAGAGCTCAGAATCAGAAACTGTCCCTCTCAAATAGGGACAGTTGAGAGATCTTTTGCTTCGACCAGTTAAGGATGGAAATAAATGAGTTGTTAAACCAATCAAGCAAACAGTATGAAGAATGTTGCAGGGTCAGTGTTCTGTGTGTAGCAGGACGCACTTCAGACTTTCTAAAAGAAGTGGAAAAACTATAGCAGAATTAAATTATAGAAAGTATAGATGACACAAATATTTTGAAAAGCATTAAAAGTGTTTTACTAATCATAACCAAACATTTTGGGCCAGATAACAAGTGGCGCACTAAATAATTTTTTTGCTCGCTCACTGGCTGCACACAAAGTAAAAGATTACCATGGGCAGGCTTAGCGTATTACATGTTGAAAGTAAAAATTTAGCATGTGAGAGAAAGACTGATGCGTGCTAACTTCTCTCCCCCCCCCCCCCCACTGACTTCTACGGGGTGCGCTTTTATGGAAGGGGGGTAACACTTATTGATCACGTGGTTACCCAACATTGCATTTCTCCAACATCTCTAAACCCAGAGGTAGTTATGAATACTTAACATTCCAATGTTATTTACATTGAAGAAAATTATATTTTTATTTATATATATATATATATATATATATATACAGGGAGTGCAGAATTATTAGGCAAATGAGTATTTTGACCACATCATCCTCTTTATGCATGTTGTCTTACTCCAAGCTGTATAGGCTCGAAAGCCTACTACCAATTAAGCATATTAGGTGATGTGCATCTCTGTAATGAGAAGGGGTGTGGTCTAATGACATCAACACCCTATATCAGGTGTGCATAATTATTAGGCAACTTCCTTTCCTTTGGCAAAATGGGTAAAAAGAAGGACTTGACAGGCTCAGAAAAGTCAAAAATAGTGAGATATCTTGCAGAGGGATGCAGCACTCTTAAAATTGCAAAGCTTCTGAAGCATGATCATCGGACAATCAAGCGTTTCATTCAAAATAGTCAACAGGGTTGCAAAAAGCGTGTGGAAAAACCAAGGTGCAAAATAACTGCCCATGAACTGAGAAAAGTCAAGCGTGCAGCTGCCAAGATGCCACTTGCCACCAGTTTGGCCATATTTCAGAGCTGCAACATTACTGGAGTGCCCAAAAGCACAAGGTGTGCAATACTCAGAGACATGGCCAAGGTAAGAAAGGCTGAAAGACGACCACCACTGAACAAGACACACAAGCTGAAACATCAAGACTGGGCCAAGAAATATCTCAAGACTGATTTTTCTAAGGTTTTATGGACTGATGAAATGAGAGTGAGTCTTGATGGGCCAGATGGATGGGCCCGTGGCTGGATTGGTAAAGGGCAGAGAGCTCCAGTCCGACACAGACGCCAGCAAGGTGGAGGTGGAGTACTGGTTTGGGCTGGTATCATCAAAGATGAGCTTGTGGGGCCTTTTCGGGTTGAGGATGGAGTCAAGCTCAACTCCCAGTCCTACTGCCAGTTTCTGGAAGACACCTTCTTCAAGCAGTGGTACAGGAAGAAGTCTGCATCCTTCAAGAAAAACATGAATTTCATGCAGGACAATGCTCCATCACACGCGTCCAAGTACTCCACAGCGTGGCTGGCAAGAAAGGGTATAAAAGAAGAAAATCTAATGACATGGCCTCCTTGTTCACCTGATCTGAACCCCATTGAGAACCTGTGGTCCATTATCAAATGTGAGATTTACAAGGAGGGAAAACAGTACACCTCTCTGAACAGTGTCTGGGAGGCTGTGGTTGCTGCTGCACGCAATGTTGATGGTGAACAGATCAAAACACTGACAGAATCCATGGATGGCAGGCTTTTGAGTGTCCTTGCAAAGAAAGGTGGCTATATTGGTCACTGATTTGTTTTTGTTTTGTTTTTGAATGTCAGAAATGTATATTTGTGAATGTTGAGATGTTATATTGGTTTCACTGGTAAAAATAAATAATTGAAATGGGTATGTATTTGTTTTTTGTTAAGTTGCCTAATAATTATGCACAGTAATAGTCACCTGCACACACAGATATCCCCCTAAAATAGCTATAACTAAAAGCAAACTAAAAACTACTTCCAAAGCTATTCAGCTTTGATATTAATGAGTTTTTTGGGTTCATTGAGAACATGGTTGTTGTTCAATAATAAAATTAATCCTCAAAAATACAACTTGCCTAATAATTCTGCACTCCCTGTATATATATATATATATATATATATATATATATATATATATATATAGAGAGAGAGAGAGAGAGAAAGAAAAAGAGAGAGAGATACCTATATATTTATTTACTCTTCCTTGAAAATAATGCTTCAGTGTGCATCATATTTCATATCTTGCAATATAAAAGAAAGTTGTTTTTTTTCTTTTATAATATGCAAATTTGTTTCTCCCTCTTTTCATTTGTTTAAAGGGAGACTATTTTTCCAAAGGTAGTGACGGTTTTAAGCACTTTATTATGGGTGGCAAATACTCCTGTATTCAGTTGCGGGTGTTCCATGGGCAGGGACAGAGTGGGTGGACCCGGAGGCATAGTTATGGGTGTTCCAAGGAGCAGAGACAGTTGTTCTGAGGGCTGAGCCAGGTAGTCTGGGGTGTGGTTAGGGTGTAGTCAATTTTATCTTTTTACCCTTCTTTAGTCCAATGGGGTGCAAAATATAAGACTGGGGGTGCTTTTGCTCCCCCTCTAGAACCTACACTGTATGACGATTATCCAACCTCTTACTGAACAGTTTTGAAAATGAGGTAATCCAAGAGCATTTAAAATCTAAACATTTCTGTTGTTAAAGGGATATTAAACAGTGCTCCTATGGTAAAAACAAATATGTTAAATCAAATTAAACATAAAAAGAAACAGATTGTGTAAAAAAAACAGTAAACAACTTTCTTGTTCTTTTCCAAAATTAGCATTGGAATTTATTACTGTAGACCCTGCCCTCAGTATGATAAGAGTGAAACATTTTTGACACTCAGGTTTCATTCTTCCCGTTCTGAGCATGAGCACTCCCTGATTATCAAGTCTATTCACATTAATACTAAACCAACTCTGGAAGCTTTATGACATCAGGCTAGATAAGCTTTCTGTAGAGACCACACCTTCCTTGTAGGGCTGTGACAGGAAGTAATGGACACTGCACAAGTTTAAAAAAATAAATCAAAATTAAAATCCATTTAAATAGATGAATAATAAATGTTGCAATTATTCTATTAAGTATATGCCACTGCTTGGTACTTTTTTTTTATTACAACAATGAAATAGACTGTTTAATATCCCTTTAATAAACATTAGTGTTAAAAGGCACATTGGAGTTAAAATTAAACTTTTATCATTCACAAAGAGTATATCATTAAAAAAATATTTCCACTGTACATACAGCCTAGTGCTGTATAGCTAGAAGTACAGTTAAAAAAAAAACTAATCTGAGAGTGCATCTATCTTTAGATTAAAACAAATTTCCAATATACTTCTTTTATCAAATTTGACATATGTGTTTGGTATTCTTTATTAAAACTCAGCTATTTCCATGAGAACATACTGAGGTGGACTTAGGAGTGTGCACAAGTCATGAGAACTATATGGTAACAGTGCCTGAAACAATGTCATATACATAGAGCAAAAGGCACATGCCTGAGATATGCTTTCATGGAAATGAGCAAAGTGTAAAAGAGTAAATAAATGTTTTATTTCTCTCTGTAGTCTGTACAAATGTGTGCCCCCATATTAAATATTCATTTTTAATTATGGTATACAATTTATTTATTTTTACCAAAGAGAAATAAACCACATATTTATTCAATGTCTAAAAAATAGAAAAATAATTAATATAGGGGAAGTGCAATCCGATTGGCTGATCCAATCAGCCAATAGGATTGACCTCACATTCTATTGGCTGTTCCAATCAGCCAATAGAATGAGAGGTCAATCCTATTGGCTGATAGCATCAGCCAATAGGATTTTTCCTACCTTAATTCCGATTGGCTGATAGGATTCTATCAGCCAATCGGAATTCAAGGGACGCCATCTTGGATTATGTCATTTAAAGGAACCTTCATTCTTCGTTAGGACTTCGTTTGAAGAGGATGCTCCGCGTCGGCTGGATTGAAGATGGACCTGCTCCGCTCCTTAAGGATGAAGATAGAAGATGCCGCCTGGATGAAGCCTTCTGCCGTCTGGAGGACCTCTTCTGCCCCGATCGGATGAAGACTTCTGCCGTATGGAGGACCACTTGTGTTGGGGGGGGTATTGTTTTTTTTTTTAAAAAAAAGGTAAAAGAGCTGATTGCTTTGGGGCAATGCCCCGCAAAAGGCCTTTTTAAGGGCTATTTGTAATTTAGTATTAGGTAGGGAAATTTTATTATTTTGTGGGGGGGGGTTATTTTATTAGGGGGATTAGATTAGGTGTAATTAGTTTAAAATTCTTGTAATTCTTTTTTTTATTTTCTGTAATTTAGTGGGGGGTTTTTCGTAATTTAGTTTATTTAATTTAATTGTAATTAATTGTAGGTAGTTAAGGTAATTAGTTTAATGATAGCGTAGTGTTAGGTGTAATTGTAACTTAGGTTAGGATTTATTTTACGGGAAATTTTGTACTTATTTTAGCTAGGTAGTTATTAAATAGTTAATAACTATTTAATAACTATTCTACCTAGTTAAAATAAATACAAACTTGCCTGTAAAATAAATATAAACCCTAAGCTAGCTACAATGTAACTATTAGTTATATTGTAGCTGGCTTAGGGTTTATTTTATAGGTAAGTATTTAGTTTTAAATAAGATTAATTTATTTAATTATGTTAAATTAATTTTGTTTAATTTAAATTATATTTAAGTTAGGGGGGGTTAGGGTTAGACTTAGGTTTAGTGGTTAATAAATTTATTATAGTAGCGACGACGTTGGGGTCGGAAGATTAGGGGTTAATAAATGTAGGTAGGTGTCGGCGACGTTGGTGGGGGCAGATTAGGGGTTAATAAAATTTAACTAGTGTTTGCGACATGGGAGTGCGGCGGTTTAGGGGTTAATACATTTATTAAAGTGGCGGCGATGTCCGGTCGGCAGATTAGGGGTTAATAATTGTAGGTAGGTGGCGGCAACGTTGGGGGTGGCAGATTAGGGGTTAATAAATATAATGTAGGTGTCGGCGATGTTAGGGGCAGCAGATTAGGGGTTCATAGGTATAATGTACGTGGCGGCGATGTCCGGTCGGCAGATTAGGGGTTAAAAATTTTTATTTTAGTGTTTGCGATGTGGGGGGGCCTCGGTTTAGGGGTTAATAGGTAGTTTATGGGTGTTAGTGTACTTTGTAGCACTTTAGTTAAGAGCTTTATGTTTCGGCGTTAGCCCATAAAACTCTTAACTACTGACTTTCAAATGCGGTAGGAGTCTGGACAGGAGAGGGTCTACCGCTCACTTCTTCCAAGACTCGTAATACCAGTGTTAGGCAAATCCCATTAAAAAGAAAGGATACGCAATTGACGTAAGGGGATTTGCGGTAGCCTCGAGTCGCGGAAGAAAGGTGAGCGGTACACCTGTACCTGTCAGACTCGTAATACCAGCGGGCGTTAAAAAGCAGCGTTGGGACCTCTCAACGCTGCTTTTTAAGGCTAACGCCAAACTCGTAATCTAGGCGATAGTAATTAAATATATTGAAGCTGAATAATGGTTCTAGTTCGTAACGTTATTTAAATATTTATTTATCAGAAATGGGCATTTAATGTGAAAGAACAAGAATTTATATTAGATGGAGCAAATGTAAACTCATTGCAGATTTCAGAGCCCGAATAATCGTTTGGGAAGAGATTTACCCAATTTACTGTATTTTTTTATGTGATTTTACTGATCCATAATGTGATATGGGGAACAGACCTCAAATAGTGTGTCACTTTGTCTCACACTGAAATCTGATAGGGCAGACAAGTTTACATAGCACAAAATGTAAATAGGGAAAGTATTGTGACATTTTATCACTTGATCAGCTAGACAAATACACCTCTACAAGAAGATGGCTCCTAGGCAGCTGCCTATGTTGCTTCTTAAACATTTAACGTAGTATAGTTGTAAAACACTGACTCTAGAATACCACATAAACATCTCTATGTAAAAAAGGAAGACATTTTACATCAGAATGTTTTCAGCTCATCAGAGTAAGTGCTCTGTGAACAGTTATTCATCAGCTGATTTTTATTCTTTTATCTGTATGGTGGGAAAAAAACAGTAGCCAGTCAGCTTCATTAGTGCTAAATTCAAACTTTGCTTTACTGTGATCTTGTAGAATTTCGCCATAATTTTCCAAAATTTCATAGTAAACTTCCTTAAACTGAGAATGTAAATAAAGTGACCACGCTTACCCATAACAGGATGCAAACTTCCTTGCAAGTCCCAGGTCAAGCATTCTGATTGGATAAAGCTCTTCCTTTTTTATGGAGATATTAATGTGATATTTTCTAGTCAACTTTTTACAGATATGCTCCATCAAGTTCTAGTGACCAAGCATTTGGGAACATGTCCCTTTAAGTGTAAATTGTGGCCTATATTATATGGAAGCTGCTACTGATCACAACAAAGTCACAGCATAGTGACATCCCTTTTGCAGCCAATAGCAGCAGGGCAGCCAGCACAATGGAGCCATTTAAAGGTTGATCAGCAAAAACACTTTTAAATATAGCAGCACTAGCTTTGTTTGAAGGGACAGTCTACACCAGAATTTGTATTGTTTAAAAAGATAGATAATCCCTTTATTAGCCATTCCCCAGTTTTGCATAACCAACACAGTTATAATAATACACGTTTAACCTCTGTGATTACCTTGTTTCTAAGCCTCTGCAGACTGCCCCCTTACCTCAGTTCTTTTGACAGACTTGTATTTTAGCCAATCAGTGCTGACTCATAAATAACGCCACGGGAGTGAGCACAATGTTATCTATATGACACACGTAAACAAGCAGTGTCTAACTGTGAACATTTTTCAAAAATGCACTGAGATAAGAAGTGGTTCAACAGCTTAGAAATAAGCATATGAGCCTACCTAGCTTTCTACTAAGAATACCAAGAGAGCAAAACACATTTGATGATAAAAGCAACTTGGAAAGTTGTTTAAAATTGCATGTCCTATCTGAATCATGAAAGTTTAATTTTGACAAGACTGTCCCTTTAAACCCCACTTTTTCAAGAAAATGTAAATTAAGCCACAATTTTTGAAGTTTAAATTATAGCCACTTTTAACTGCAATTTTCTACAGGATTTTATTAACTTTAATATGTATCTGTAGATACTTAATGGTGGCCAGTTTCACTATGAATTTAGTAAATTCTGTAAGATTGGAACCAGTAATGAAAAATATGTCCCTAATGAATAATTAAGTCTCCAAATAGCATTTAGTGAATTAAGAGAGGACTCTCTATAATGCATCAGACTATTTGAAAATTAATGAATCTACTTCAATATATTGAGCATCTAAAGGTGAACACAACCAGTTAGCCAATTTGTGGCTATCTTCTTCAGCCTGTTGGGAAATGACTACCAGACTGAACTGGTTCTGAGATTTGCTATATCAATCTGGAAACAGGTTGCGAAAATCTGCCCTGTTCTGTGATTTCCTAAAAACTGACAGGTTGTTTAATTATCCTTGTGTCATTAAGTTTTAAGCAGTCAAATTTTTGCTAATGGAATGACTTAATTTGACAGATTGTCATAGATTCTTGGAATGCATTGATGGGATTTTCTTTTGGGGACATTACCAAAAAAAAAAAAAATAATAACAAATTCTCTGCAAAACAATATACAAACAAACGTTAATTTATTTTTAAACTGTAGCAATTTGTTCACTAACCTATTAGCATGTTAAAAGTTAATTGTTTGAAGTCTACACTAATTAGACTAATGTAATGAATATGAAAACCTAAAACAAACAAACTGAAATTCCTTAAAACAATTTACTAGACGCATACTTTTCTACATTGAATAAATGCATAAATATTTTTTTTTTTAAATAACATTGTTTTACAGCTGAAGAAATGTATAATGAAATGCAAATTAGATTTTAAAGTAACCCTTACAGATGAGATTTCAAGAAAACGTACATATAAATGTGATTCTTCCTTTCAAAAATTAGCTTAATTGTGCAAAGGATTTTTTTTATAATTTCCTTTTTTTTAATTCAGTATATTTAAGTTCTGTATCGTCCTTTTTAATTTAATAAATTGAATAACAAACTATGCATCATTTCAGATTATGTTTTCCTAATATATACTATGTTTTAATTAAATGTAGTTTTCAATAACAGAAATTCATTTTTTGTACATCAAGTTTATCTGAGAAGGAAACTTGATCCATTTAATTTCAATGTCTTAGATTCATATCTCGCTGAAAACGCTTGTTGCAAATTCAAAGCTGAAGAGATGCAGAATTCAAAGAAGTGAGTTTCTTTCATAAAATTAAACAACAAACTAATTAAAGGGACAGTATACCCCAATTTTCATATCACTGCATGTAATAGACACTACTATAAAGAAGAATATGCACAGATGTTGATATAAAAATCCAGTATAAAACCTTTTAAAAACTTACTTAGAAGCTCCCAGTTTAGCACTGTTGATCAGGTAGTCTGGGACACCCAGTGAAAGGGGCTGGGTAAACAAAAAGAGCAGACACTCCCTTCTCCCCCCTTCCTTACATATGAAAAGACAGATAACACAAACAGAAGCCTGCAGGAGTCCGTAAACACATGTATAGATCTAAACTACCAATAGCCCTTAAAAGGGTTAAAGTTAAACAGCTCTTTTAGCTTTAAAAAAATACAAATTCCCCCTAACAGTAAAAAAAAAAAAAAAAAACCCTAACACTAAAAAACCTAAGCTACCCAATGCCCCTAAAAGGGCATTTATATGGACATTACCCTTAAATTCTTTTACCACCATATAAAATCCCTAATCTAAAAAATAATATTATTTTTTTTTTTAAAAAAAGCCTAAATCTAACCCCCAGATTGGTACTCACGGTTCCTGATGTCCGGCGGTGAAGTCTTCTTCCATTGCTGCAATCTCTTCTCTCTTCACCCAGGACCTCGGAACTGAAGACCGACGACCGCGTTGCCATGGAGCGTGGAATATTCTCTTCATACGATCACTGCTGTACACTGAATATTGAATGCAAGTTACGCATTTAAATATTTTTTTATATTAATTGTAATTTAGTATTTTTTAATTTTAGGTAATTGGGGTTAATTTAGGGGGTGTTAGGTTAGGGGCTTATTCATTTAATTAGTTATTTGCGTTGTGGGGGGTTGGCAGTTTAGAAGTTAATAGCTTAATTAGGTTAATTGCATTGTAGGGGGTTGGTAGTTTAAGGTTTAATAGATTTATTAGGTTTATTGCATTGTGGGGGTTTGGCGGATTAGGGGTTAAATATACTTTATTAGGTAGTTTGCAATGTGGGTGAATGGCGGATTAGGGGTTAATAGTTTTATTAGGCATATTGCGATGTCGGTGTTGGCGGATTAGGGGTTAATATACTTTATTAGCTATTGCGGTGGGGGATTGCGGTTGACAGGTAGTTATTGCGCATGTGTTAGATGTTAGTTTATATTTTCAGGGAGTTACGGTGCTTACATTTTCATGTGTGGCGAGGTGAAAATGGAGAACAATTTCTCCATTTTTGCAGCGTAAGTCCTTACACTGAATATGTGATACCGATTTGCGACGCGGCTCTATCTTAGCTTATTGGAGTAAAAATAGCGGCCGACGGGTGTAATATATACGCACCGCATTTATATGCGGCGCCGTATATGTGATAGCAAAACCGGACTAAACACCAGCGTCGCCATCTTTTGCGGGCGACGCCGCATATGTAATCTCTAACGCCAACTAGTAAAACCCTGTAGAAGTTCTGTGAAGTTGTGTTTTCAAATTCAAACACAATCTCATGACAAGGGCCTTAGCAGACTTACTAATGTCTAGGATTCTAACCAATCGGTCGATCACAATCTTTTCCAATAATGCATTCAATTATTTATCTACAAATCCTTATAGACAGATTTTGCTAAAGAATTGTGATCGATCCCCAAGTGTGTGTTTGTATATATATATATATATATATATATATATATAAAATACAAAAAATAGGAAAAGAAGTGCTCAAAAGTCCATGGATAAAAAGTAGAAAAATAGTTTATTGGGACAAAAAGTTAAAAACACACGATATGTCCTAAATAGAACATCTCAAAATATCCAAGTTGTAATGCAGGTGCACAGAGCAAATATATATATATATATATATATATATATATATATACAATCATCGATAAAACAAACCTTATCCAGCACATACATACTTCAAGGTCAGTGTATAAAAATCAAATCATTCATTCTAAGAAAGATAACCCCAGTGTCTCATCAGAAAAAAACTATTTATTAATACTTAAATAGTGAAAGAAAATATATTCAGCAACATAGATACTTAGCAAGGATATGGAGAAAAATTAATAACAAGTCATACACTTAATGATGATGTCATCAGATATACCTAGCAATCAATATCAAAAAATGTATTAGGCATAAGCAGGGCTACAGTCCACATACATCCAAAATGGATCAATATTCCGGCCACAAAATCTTATGATTAGAAAGATTCATAAAGTCACAAAGAAGGCAGGATCCAGCTTATGTGCAAAGTAAAATCCAAATTTATTAGGCTCAGTTAAAACGCCAAATAGGCAAGCAAACAGCATAAACAGGAGAGGTGTGTGAGCGTGACACCAAAGCTTACATGTTTCGGCACGCATCATGGCTATGATTACGGCTGCGTGCCGAAACATGTAACCGTTTTAACTGAGCCTAATAAATTTGGATTTTACTTTGCACATAAGCTGGATCCTGCCTTCTTTGTGACTTTTTGCCTTCACACCAGCATTTGGATCTGCTTTAGCCCCTGTGTACCTGTAACCTGTTGTCAACCCGGGTGAAGAGTGAGCACCGCCCCCCGACCGGAGATTCCCGTTACGTCACGACCGACGTGAGAGGACGAGCTTGGTAAGCCAGAAGCGCTGCTGGAGCCATATGTGAGTGCCGGATGTTTTTGGAGCTATTAGCCCACTGATATATTTTCGGCTTGACCGTGTAGGTCCCCCGGCAGTCCAGAGCTCCTCCATAGAAGGTTCGCACAGCAAGGGGGTGGCTAGAGCTCATTTGGGGTAAGTCCCGGGCACAACAGTAAAAGTTTGCTATGCATGTTTGTTTGCATTTTGGTCCGCATGTTTGAAGAGTACCTCCTACTTCTCTCATAATTTATAAAGATTCATACACAGTCAATCGTGATCACAAGAATGGTTATCGGTTAACCCTTAAGCTGTATTTGGCTTGTTAGTACAGCCATGAAAATATAATCATTAGCTGGTGACCGAAATTATTTTTATATATAGGTACAGTTGTAATCCAGTTTTATTGCGTTTAAGGATTAGTCCCTCAAAATATTGCATCATCCAGCTAAGGCCGTCAAAGTGTATACTGTGTCTTCCTAGAGCGACCATTCCCATAGGTAAACAGTCATACCTTGTATCGCTTCAATGCTCACCGGACTTCACAGATAGTTACTTACTGTCCTCCTAGACCATATAACCGATCACTCACTGGACTCCTTACATTATTAGACTGTAACAGGCAGTTATACTTGTAGCAGAGTTTTATACGTCCTCCTATAACTGATCACTCACTGGACCAACAAGACTCCTTCCTTATGATAAGGGTTCATTAGCAAACTTCCACCAGCTCTCCAAATGCCTTGCTCACAAAACAATCACTCTGAACATATGGGCGTGTCCAACAGCGCATTTCACCCATTGGTTCATAGGGCTTTTTCAAGCGTGCATATTGATGTGACAAGGGGATAAAAAGCACTCCAAGAAAAAAGGAGAAATACTGCTGTATCTCAGTGAGCCCTTTATATCGACTCTAATATATGTGGTACAGAAAACAAAGTGAAGATACAGCGCTAATAAAAGCATGGATATACGAATTATAAGAATGAAAATGATGTTTTATTAAACAAGTGTTATACTATGCACATTAAAAATCAATAAGGGACGTCTCCCGTTAGAACAAATAAAAAAAACAAATACATGCGCATAAAAAACACAATATAGTGTGTGTTAATGATAAAATGTAAAATACAAAGTTAAAGTTAAAGCCTATTAACGGCATCCCAGTGAAGCATAAGCCCTTTTGATATGCAGTCAGTAGGGCAAAACACTCGGATCCCCTCTCCCTCATCCCCCCTCCCTGCCGCTCTTAACATTTTTTTTCTGCAGCATAGCGGTCCCACCCGCTCCCGCCCCCTCCCGCCCCCCTCCAGCGATGGACCGCTCACCTGCCTCCATTCTAACCCTTCAATGCCACCAACGATCGGCATCACAGCTGCCTGATCTGTGTACCTCTCTGCTTGGGTACCTCTGCAAGACTATTTCTGCACTGCCCCACTCGTGGGGCATGCAGAAATAGCGCAATCTCACTACTTTTAGCGAGATTGTGGCAGAGAGAGGCCAAGGACAGCAGTCCTTAAGGGTTTAACGACGTCCTCACGCTTGTCTCGAGCAGTCGGATAAACATACTTGGTTTTTTATATTATAGGATATATAATCTAGTAAACGCATCCAATCTTATGTAACATATTTAAAAACAGACATAAAACAAACATTGTTTTTATTTTACATTTAAAAGGGCATTTCTAATTTATTACAGATGGAAAAAAAACAGATGTTCCTGTGTTGAATGTGTTTGTTTTTGTTTATTCTTGTGTTTTCTGTCTACTAATAAAGCTTTGGCAATTGCTTTTATCAGCCACTGAGTAATCTGTCCCTAGGGATGAGGTGTCCACAAGCATGCACTTTCTCTTACCTTTAAATCAATTGAATCCGTACTATCTTCACCTTTTTTCAGTAAAAACACATTTTTTTTCATGCTTAAAGAGTTCTTTTCCATGTCTCCACAGGTCCTTTTTAGTATGTGCACCACCTGGCTAAATTTTAAACCAACATTAAGCTAAAATAAGCTAATATTAAAAAAATATATAATAATTTATTGCACAAATTATCCTTAAATACATTTATGTTAAATTATGCAATTCATTTGTGCTTTGTATAGCAGAAAATGATATAATATTAGAAAATATTACACTGTCCCCACCCATATACTTCTAACTGACGCCCGGCCCGGCTTGCAAATTTTTTTGTGCATGTGCTTATTCTTTTTATGTCTCATTAAAGGGTAATTTAAAGTCATTTTTATTTTATTTTTAAAAAGTTGAAAAGCGTACTATTTAAACATGTTGGGCTAATAATGTAATTATTACTTGCTGTGGGGGTTTGATGGCGGATATAGGAGTTTATAGTTTAATTAGGCATATTGCGTTGTGGGGGGCGTTGTCGGTTTAGGGGTTAATTAGTTCCGATGTGGGTTTGATGCCGGAGATAGGGGTTTTACGTGTCGATTTTAATCTTGGGAGGCTGGTTAGACGTTTACGAGAGATTTGTTTTTTTTTTTTTTATTATTCTTAGGTGCCGGCAGTTTCTAAAGTGCCGTAAGTCACTAGCGGCTCCAGAAATTTTTATTTACGCTCATTTCTGGACATCGCTAGTTTATCCGACTTACGGAACTTTATGAACTGCCGGCACCCTATATGTAATACCCTGATGTGCGAGGTGAAATTACGGGTGGCGCAGTTTGCTGCGCTTGCGCTGAACCCTTGCGCCATATATGTAATCCTGCATGTTATACAATATTTGCATGAAAAAGAAGCTAAAGCTGTTTAGTTTGATTGTGGAACTGGTAGTGCATTTTTTTTGCACAACAGTTCAGTGTGCTTGAAGCTAACTGGCTAATATTGACAACTCTCATAGCTCTATTGACCACTGGTCACCCCAGAAGCTAAAAAAAAAACCTTAGTACATTTTTAAGGGACATAGTTTAAATGTTGCTAAAACATATATAGTAATGTCCCTTCATATTGAACTAGCAGATAATAAATGTCATAGTTTTATCAAAAATAAACTCCTATATCCATTTAAATCATAAGGTTTACTTGTTAGACCATGCACCATCTCAAAAAACTGTTTGGTTTCAAAATTGCTAATTTAGATGAAGCTTGAACATTAGATAATATTTTCGAATGACAGATCTAACTTTTCGTTTTATAGTCTGCAAGTATTTCTTACAATGCAGCAAAATGTGCTGCTTGGATGTTAAAAAAAAAAAAAAAAGTGCAAAACTCATGTAAAAAATATTGATAGTGATCTATTAATAGATTTGTAAATTGTGACCAGGAGATCACCAGATTTGTGTATGATTTGTATCTATTTTACTGCAGGCAGTAGTGATTTAAACAAATGTGTTTGCACAGTTAAACTGTTCATTAATTAAATAATTATGATCTTAAATGGACATTGACCTCAGCAAATTTCTATCGTGTTTATAAGAAAAATCGACAGTTACACATGCTGAAATGTGTTTGTTTCTTTTTGCTTAACAAAAATGTTAAAGGGACAGTAAAGTCAAAATTGAAGTTTTGTGATTTATACAGGGCATACAAATTAAAACAACTTTTCAATTTATTTTGTTCTCTTGGTATCCTTTGTTGAAAGTCATTCCTAGGTAGGCTCAAGAGCAGCCATGCTGTACTGGAAGCTAGCTGCTGATTGGTGGCTGCCTCTTTTCATTGGCTTGACCAATGTGTTCAGCTAAACAGATTCCAAGAGAATGAAGCAAATTTGATAATAGAAGTAAACTGGAAAGTTGTTTAAAATTAGAAATGTTATATTAGAATCTCAAAGTGCTAAATCACTTGAAAATGACGCAGCATAGTTTCAAAAAAAGCTGACATGAAAATATCACATGATCACCTCTAAGTAAAAAGGGAAGACATTTGACACAGTTCGTGACTCTGTAATATCCCAGAAGGGGATACAAAAAGGCGCGCTGTCAGATTTGAAAACGATAGGGGCGGGAAAAGATTGTGGGAATAACAGAAAAACAAACCAGAAAAACAAAAGATACAAAGAGACTAAAAGCAATGTATTTTTCACAACGATGTGATGGTTATCAAAGATAAAATACTGTGTCCCAAAAGTGTTGATCACAATGTTTTAGTCCATAAAATAAATTACCGCCGGACGTTTTCTGGCGGGGCAGCTCCTCTTGGTCCCAGAGAGCGGGGGTATCACTGTAGTTGGAAAAAAAGGGAAAAAAGAGAGGGCGCCAATAGTGTAATATTGTTTGTTTCAAAGCGGTATTAAACACAGATATTGCGCTTACCAAAAAAAGTTGCACTGAACTCTGACCAGTGCGATATCGCCTGCTGGCACTTTATTCAGCGGCCAGTACACTGTATGTAGGCATATATTCTCCAGATGTCCTTTATCTTTTTTGGGGATTCAGCTCAAGGATGTGTGAACCTTAGAAAATAGAGAGGGAACTCCACATGATCTGCTTTATATCTGATGAAACGACCCGTAGCTGGTTGAGAAACGCGTCATTAAAGCCTTTTAAATCTTATATGGAAGTTGGTCACCATTTTTTATTTAGTGCCGCTAAGTTTTAAACAGTTACAACAACTTATAAACAGTTACAACTACTATATATCCAGTTGTAACAATTTAACAGACATTCCTTTACCAAGTCAACCTGCACGGCCACAGCTGAAGACACTATACAGAGAGCTGTATACTCTAAAGAACAGAGAGGATACACCAACACACAGTATACTAGCCGCTGTTAAGGTGCTAGCAGGCGAGACTGCACTGGTCACAGTACAGTGCAATTTCTTTTGGTAAGCATATTACATGTTTCCTCCATCCCTTTGAAAAGACATATTACGCTATGTGGAGTTCCCTCTCTATTTTCTAAGGTTCACACATCCTTGAGCTGAATCCCCAAAAAAGATAAAGGACATCTGGAGAATATATGCCTACATACAGTGTACTGGCCGCTGAATAAAGTGCCAGCAGGCGATATCGCACTGGTCAGAGTTCAGTGCAACTTTTTTTGGTAAGCGCAATATCTGTGTTTAATACCGCTTTGAAACAAACAATATTACACTATTGGCGCCCTCTCTTTTTTCCCTTTTGTCAGCTGCATGTTGAGCAAAAAAAATAAAACAGCCAATCGGCTTCAGCAGTGCTGAATTCACACTTCGCTTTACTGTGATCTCATGAGATTTCACTGGAATCCTTTGAGATTTCCTAGTAAACTTCCTTAAAGGGACAGTCTACACCAGAATTTTTATTGTTTAAAAAGATAGATAATCCCTTTACTACCCAATCCCTAGTTTTGCACAACCAACACAGTTATATAAATACACTTTTTACCTCTCTGATTACCTTGTATCTAAGCCTCTGCAAACTGCCCCCTTATTTCAGTTCTTTTGACAGACATCCATTTTAGTCAATCAGAGCTGGCTCACCTGAACTCCACGTGCATGAGCACAGTGTTATCTATATGACACACATGAACTAACACCCTCTAGTAGTGGTGAAAAACTGTCAAAATGCCCTGAGAGAGGAGGCGGCCTTCAAGGGCTTAGAAATTAGCAAATGAACCTCCTAGGTTTAGATTTCAACTAAGATTACCAAGAGAACAAAGCAAAATTAGTGATAAATGTACATTGGAAAATTGTTTAAAATTAAATTCTCTATCTTAATCATGATCATGAAAGTTTATTTTGGACTAGACTGTCCCTTTAAATAAACTGAGGAGAAATAACATGACTGTGCCTGCACATGCTAGATACACGCTCCCTTGCAAGTTCCGTGACTAGTTTTCTGATTGGCAGCTTAAACCCCTATACAATTGGATGTGGAAATTTTGAGGTAAAATATCTTCCTTTTTTACATAAAGATGTCCAGGTGATATTTTCTGGTCAGCTTTTTACAGCTATGCTGCATCACTTTCAAGTGCTACATTTGGCTATCATGTCCCTTTAAAGGGACATAATACTCATATCTATGTGCATCTACCAATCAGCAGCTACTGAACATATCTAGATATGCTTTTCAGCAAAGAATATCAAGAAAATTAAGCAAATTAGATAATAGAAGTAAATTGGAAAGTCGTTTACAATTGCATGCTCTTTCTAAATCATTAAAGAAAAAATGTGGGTTTCATATCCCTTTAACTCTCATGAGATTTCATAGTAAGCTTCCTTTACCTGATTGGTGAAATAATATGAGAGTTCACGAGGCTCATCCTTTCAGCTATCCCAGGACAGACACACTAAAATGCTGCTTAGAAATCCTTTACAATGGGATGTGGCTACTGAGGAACTTTTGAGGTAAAATATCTTTCTTTTTTACATAGAGATGTCCAGGTGATATTTTCTAGTCAGCTTTTTACAGCTATGCTGCATCACTTTCAAGTGCTACATTTGGCTATCATGTCCCTTTAATAAATTATTTATTTATTATGCGTTTTCACATCATGATAGATATTTACAAAAAAAAGTTAATTGGTTGGTTGTTACTAGACTTCTGATAACTGGAAAAAGTTAACAGCAACAAAGATACATATAATCTTGCCATATTGTATTACAAACGTACTCATAACCTTTAAAGTACCTAAGAAAATCAAGATGCTATCACTGACCACACTCAGTGCAGTTTTTCCGCAGAGTCCCTGGGGCACATTTGCTAAATAGATCAGCAGAAGAACCTTGTTCACGGCTGAGGTTGTTGTTTAGAGACACCATCTCTAAAGTAAATTTAGTACTTTGAAAACAGAAATACTGATGTTAGCTGTCAGTCTGTTTCCTTGTGAACTGTGAAGAGGCCTCAGCACTAAATGGAAATCAAACAAACAGCTCTACATATCATCCTTCAGTATAAACACAACCTATCACCAGCCCTGTCATCAAAATCAGCGCGCTTCTGTATTGCCACCTAACTAAACACATGTGCACTGGCCACTGCCTCAAAACTGCAGCCAACTGTCCTTCTGTCCAAACATTTATCCCACTGACCTTTGACCTTATTAGTCCAACAATTTCTCTTCTCGTGTCATGTTGGTGACCCCAGATAAATGTCTATTTCAAGAATAAATGTGTGATGAAATCTTCTCAACAAGAAATAGATCTGTCTTGGAAGACTGTCCCCTAGGCCTGTGTGGTAGGTAAAAAAACAATCACAGCGTAACATAACTGCTCTTCACTGATTCTTCCTTCCTGTTTACCCATTATTCATTTATGTTTTTCTGCTGCAGTGATGAATTGTAACACACATGTGTCTATTAAAGATCTGAAGACAGGTTATAAAACCTATTTTCCTACCCAAAATCTCAAAAGATTCCATATTACTGTAGCAAGTCAGAAAAATGAGTGGGGTGAGAAAGCAAGCACAGATTGTGTCCCCTCTTTAATTACATAAACAGCTGAGAAAAAGGTATGTCCTAAATAAAAAAAATGAGACCAAACCAATCTTAGACTGCCTGATTTGCTGCCTTTATGACACTACTTTGAGAAGACAAATGCATGCTGTAAAAGGGTTAAACACGTAGTTAAAGGGACATTAAACCAAAAAAATATCTTTCATGATTCAGATGTTATTCAGAATTAGGGTTACCATCTCAGCCATGTTTTCCTGGAAACTTATGAGTTACACATGCTGCAGGGTGTGCAGGAAGGAACATGTATTGTGTTACTGGACAGCACTATTCATGTTCCTCCCTGCACACCCTGTAGCATGTGTAACTCATAAGTTTCCAGGAAAACATGGCGGAGATGGTAGTTGTACTCAGAGTGTAACTGTAAAAAAAATCTTTCCAATTTACTTCTTTCCTCAAACTGATCTTGTTTTCTTGGTATCCTCTGTTTAAAAACAGGTAGGAAGGTGTAGGGGTGGGCACGTGACTGGAGCAATAAATGGCAGCAGTTTATAACTGTTATACATTTGCAAGAACAGTAGGTGGCAGCAGCGTTCTCTGTCATGTACCGATCCAGAAATGTGCATGTTGCCTATCTAAATATCTCTTCAACCAAGAATGAAGTAATTTGATAATAGAAGTAAATTTAAAACTTTTTAAAATTGAATCACAACAGAATATTTTGGGTCTTATGTCACTGTAAAGTCAGCTCCAGATCAGCAATGCACTACTGGGAGCTAGCTCAGCATATCTGGTGAGCCAATGACTAGAGGCTTATATGTGCAGCCACCAATCATCAGCTAGCTCACAGCAATACATTGCTGCTGAGACTACTTAGGTATGATTTTAAACAAAGGATGACATGGGAACAAAGTAAACCTAATAACAGAAGCAAATTAAAAAGTCTCTTAAAATTGCATCCTCTGAGCCATTAAAGTTTATTTTTATTTTTCCTTCCATGTCCCTTTAATCGAAAACCTTATTGTCTTGTGCTATTTTATGTGCATTCAATAATTAAACAATATTAAAGTAAAAATTGCAAAATACTGTTATCTAATTTACCATTTTAAATTATTAA
Source organism: Bombina bombina (assembly GCF_027579735.1). Taxonomy (NCBI): domain Eukaryota; kingdom Metazoa; phylum Chordata; class Amphibia; order Anura; family Bombinatoridae; genus Bombina; species Bombina bombina. The sequence continues at coordinate 152,815,450 of NC_069509.1, read as the reverse complement.
AGAATTTTTGCCAGTCCTTCTATTTCCCAGGTGGAATGATCTAAAGCCACTTTTTACCCTGAAAACAAGGCGTCTCGCTAAGGGGCGTATCGTGCATTTTCATATGAAAAGTGAACTATAAAATTTGTATTTTAAACATCATACAAAACAAATATATGAACCATTCACACAAAAATAAGTAGGAAAAAATTGTATTGTTATGGTGCATTAAAAATCGGAATAAAATTCTTCACCAAAAATTGTATTTGAACAAAAACGTAAAATATGTATGTAATTTACACAGGGATAAATCAAATGAAATATGCACAGCGTAAATCATAATTTTAGTGCACTGGATGTGCAAAGATCACACAGAAATATGTACTTATAAATACAAAATGCAAAGCGTAATTGTTTATTTTTTAGTAAAATGGGGTTTCATAGTCGTATATGAAAATGTCTCTCTAATCCCAACGTATTTCTATAAAGATTATCGCATTGCAGATCTCACAGTTTTTTCTTGCCAACTAAAAGGTGGCAAGCTTTTCTCAAAACAATACGAACACTTAAAACCCTAATAGAAAAACACATAAATACGAAAATATAGGCGAATGTAAGATGCTCTACGCAGAAAGCAGCATAATGTGAGTTATATTGGATGCTGAGTTTAATTTTTAAAGTGCGCCCCCTGCTCAATGCTAACTTCGCTCTAAGGAGTGAAGTGTCCCTATCCAGCAAGCTCCATTACTTTCGATAGGAGCCATCTCGCCACTCGCAGGGACTGCCCTTTTTTTTACAATAAAAAAACTAGATTGGAGCTGGTGAAGTTTTTATCATCTAGCCCTCAGTATCCTTTGTCAAACCTTAGCTACTTTCCATGACAGCATACTGAGGTTGGCACAAGTGTGTGCACAAGTCTTTAGCACTATATGTATAACATTTTTACTAACTTTTCTGCAAACACTGCTGCTATATAATGCTCAAGAAACCTGCACACTCTTCAATCTCAATAGCGGTCCCCAGGGTTTTTAATGTGATAAAAACAGTTTGCTGTTTATTGAAGGGATACAAATATATATATATATATATATATATATATATAACGTAGCAGAGAAATGCACTCTCACTTTTAAATCATCCACCAGGGTGTTAGTAGGTATAGATAAACAGCATAAGAAAGAAAAACTTGAACTCACTGGATTTTTCATAACAGATTTTACTGTGACCGTGTAACGTTTCGGGGATAATGTATCCCCTTCCTCAGACCAGGTCCATTATCCCCGAAACGTTACACAGTCACAGTAAAATCTGTTTTGAAAAATCCAGTGAGTGCAAGTTTTCCTTTCTTATGCTGTTTATATAATGTTAAATTAAGTATAAAAAGAAACAGATATCATTAAAAACATTAAACAACTTAGCAGTTACATAAGAGAGTGACCATTTCATGAGTTAAAGGGACAGTTAACTCAAAATTTTACTTTCATGATTCAGATAGGGCATGCTTATAGGTGGCAACATATGTCTTAAAGTTCATAGAAATTTTTAATTTTGCAATTCCTGATTCTGCTTAATTACAAAAGTTGGTGTTCAAAATTAAAGGGACATGATTCTTAAAATGCACTGATTTTTTTTTTTAATTCACTGCTGGTTTATGTTAAAGGGACATGAAACACAACATTTTTTTCATGATTCAGTTAGAGCATACAATATTAAACAAGTTTCTAATTAACTTCTAATGTATTTCATTCTCTTGTTATCTTTTGCTGAAAAGCTTTCCTATGTAGGCTCAGGAGAAGCAATGCACTACTGGGAGCTAGCTGCTAATTGGTGGCTGCACACATATGCCTCTTGTCAATGGCTTACCTAATCTGCTCAGATACTCCCTGTAGTGCATTGCTGCCTCTTTAACAATGGATACCAAGAGAATGAAGCAAATTAGGTAATATAAGTAAATTGGAAAGTTGTTTAAAATTGTGTTCTCTATCTGAATAATGAAAGAAAAAAAATAGTTTTCATATCCCTTAATTGCTCTCAATTAAAGCAATAAATTATATTTAAAATAAATATATATTCAAAATAAATTTTAACTAGAATATCTCAAGAAAAAAATGAAATATTCTATAAATATTAATTTAATTGTCCCATGGTGCTTTTACTATGTCTAGCATATTGTTGTATGCCATTCAAACCACCTATGAAGAAGAGAGCATAAAATGTCACACCTGTCATAACAGATACTTTTAGAAAATGGCAGAACATTAACTATTCAATTTATAGGAATAGAAAGGTTATAATTAAAATGTACATGGGTGCATTTTAATTTCAAAGAGAAACTTTTTTGCAATATATTTCCATTAGCAGAAATGCTTCTAATAAAACGCTATCACCTAGATTACGAGTTTTGCGTTGCGGATTTTAACGCTGAAAAAATGGCAATTTTAGTGTAAAAGCAGGAACACACTATTGGGAGTCGTGTCGGTATAGCTATACCACAAACATTAAAGGGGGATAGTTATCAACGTGTCAACTTTCCTGCCTTCGCCGGCCCAATACGCCCGCCTAAGCTCGCCTACCATCGCCGCCGCAGACCTGAAAAAATTCGCCTAAGTTATCAATAAATCTGTCAAAAAGCCGCGCACCAAGTACGGGGCGATGAGCAGCGGACTGTGATAGTTATCACTCATCCGATCTCGCTGCTCTTCTGCTTTTTTACAGCTTTATTGCTAGCCTGTCACTAAGCACCCACACTAAACTACACTGTTCTACCCCCTATACCGGTGCCCCCGGAGCCCCCCGCAACTAAATAAAGTTACTAACCCCTAAACCGCCGCTCCTAGACCCCGCCGCAACTCTTATAAATGTATTAACCCCTAAACCGCTGCTCCTAGACCCCGCCGCAACTCTTATAAATGTATTAACCCCTAAACCGCCGCTCCCGGACACCGCCGCAACCTACATTATACCTAGTAACCCCTATCCTGCCCCCCCTATACCGCCCTCTATAATAAAGTTATTAACCCCTATCCTCCTGATCCCGCACCTCGCCGCAACTAAATAAATAGTTTAACCCCTAAACCGCCACTCCCGGACCCTGCCGCAACCTATATTAAATTTATTAACCCCTAATCTGCCCCCCCTACACCGTCGCCACCTATAATACATTTATTAACCCCTATCCTGCCCCCACTACACCGCCGCCACTGTAATAAATTTATTAACCCCTAAACCTAAGTCTAACACTAACCCTAACACCCCCCTAACTTAAATATTAATTAAATAAATCTAAATAATATTTCTATTATTAACTAAATTAATTCTATTTAAAACTAAATACTTACCTTTAAAATAAACCCTAATATAGCTACAATATAAATAATAATTATATTGTAGCTATTTTAGGGTTTATATTTATTTTACAGGTAACTTTCAATTTATTTTAACTAGGTACAATAGCTATTAAATAGTTATTAACTATTTAATAGCTACCTAGCTGAGAAGTGATCCTCCAAGGGGCGCTGAAGAAGTCTTCCATCCGGGCGATGTCATCTTCCAAGCGGCGCTGAAGAAGACTTCTATCCGGGCGATGTCATCTTCCAAGCGGGGTCTTCAATCTTCTTTCTTCAGGATCCATCTTCATCCCGCCGACGCGGAACATCCTTCTTTCCCGACGGATTACCGACGAATGAAGGCTCCTTTAAGGGACGTCATCCAAGATGGCGTCCCTTCAATTCCGATTGGCTGATAGGATTCTATCAGCCAATCGGAATTAAGGTGGGAAAAATCTGATTGGCCGATTGAATCAGACAATCAGATTGAGATCGCATTCTATTGGCTGATCGGAACAGCCAATAGAATGCGATCTCAATCTGATTTGCTATTTTAAAGGTAAGTATTTAGTTTTAAATAGGATTAATTTAGTTAATAATAGAAATATTATTTAGATTTATTTAATTAATATTTAAGTTAGGGGGGTGTTAGGGTTAGTGTTAGACTTAGGTTTAGGGGTTAATAATTTTATTACAGTGGTGGCGGTGTAGGGGGGGCAGGATAGGGGTTAATAAATATTATAGGTGGCGACGGTGTAGGGGGGGCAGATTAGGGGTTAATAAATTTAATATAGGTTGCGGCGGGGTCCGGGAGTGGCGGTTTAGGGGTTAAACTATTTATTTAGTTGCGCCAAGGTGCGGGATCGGCAGGATAGGGGTTAATAACTTTATTATAGAGGGCGGCGGTATAGGGGGGGCAGGATAGGGGTTACTAGGTATAATGTAGGTTGTGGCGGTGTCCGGGAGCAGCAGTTTAGGGGTTAATACCTTTATTATAGTTGCGGTGGGCTCCGGGAGCGGAGGTTTAGGGGTTAATATGTATAGAGTAGCTTGCGGTGGGCTCCGGGAGCGGCGGTTTAGGGTGTAATAACTTTATTTAGTTGCGGCGGTGTAGGAAGGGACAGATTAGGGTTGTTTAGACTCGGGGTAAATGTTAGGGTGTTAGGTGCAGACATTTCCCATAGGAATCAATGGGATGTCTGGCAGCAGCAAACATGAACTTTTGCTATGGTCAGACTCCCATTGATTCCTATGGGATCCGCTGCCTCCAGGGCGGCGGATTGAAAACCAGGTACGCTGGGCCGGAAAAGTGCTGAGCGTACCTGCTAGTTTTTTGATAACTAGCAAAAGTAGTCAGATTGTGCCGCACTTGTGTGTGGAACATCTGGAGTGACGTAAGAATCGATCTGTGTCGGACTGAGTCCGGCGGATCGAAGCTTACGTCACAAAATTCTACTTTTGCCGGTGTCTAGGGCTTGATAACTAAGGCGAATCAGCCTCGCCACAAATACGCTGCGGAATTCAAGCGTATTTGAGGTTGACGGCTTGATAACTACCCCCCTTAGCCTGCAACGCAACGTCAATCCTGCACTCAAAAAAATGACACTTTTGCCTGGGATTTCCATAGCGTCGGTATTACAGGTTGTGTGGTGAGGCTAAAATGCTTGCGTTACAGCCTATATCAACACGATCCATACAACCATCTGAGAGCAGTAGTTATGTATTTTGTGTAACAAAAATGTTTCACAAAATTCATAACTAAAGTTTTACAAAGTACACTAACACCCATAAACTACCTAATAACCCCTAAACCGACACCCTCCTGCATCGCAAATACTATATTAAACCTATTAACCCCTAATCTGCCACACACCCACATTGCGATTATTCAATAATGTTATTAACCCCTAATCTACCGCCCTCCCACATAGCCAACACTATTTAAATATATTATCCCCTATTCCCCCACACCCCGACATCGCTGCCACTAAATAAAGTTATTAACCCCTAAACCTCCAGCCTCTCACATCTCTGCCACTAAATAAACCTATTAACCCCTAAACTGCTGCCCCCCCACATCGCAAAACACTAAATTAAACTATTAACCCCTAAACCTAACACCCCCTAACTTTAAATTAAAATTACAATATAACTCTATTTAAATAAATAAAAACTTACCTGTGAAAATAACTAATCTAATAAAATAAAAAATACTACCAAATAAAATATATAAATTACAAATTTAAAAAAACCTAACACTACAAAAAAAAAATCTAAATTACAACTAAAAAAGAACAAATCCTATAAAAAATTTAAATAATCTAAGTTTACCAAAAACAATTAACACTAAAATCACGAAAAATAAAAACCACTAAGATTACAAAAAAATAAATGAAATTATCAAAAATAAAAACAATTACAGGTAAAAGAGCTGATTTCTTTAGGGCAATACCCTACAAAAGGCCATTTTAAGGGCTATTGGTAGTTTATTGTAGGCTAGGGGTTGTTTTTGTTTGGGAGGGGCTTTTTATTTGTATAGGGCTATTAGATTAGGTGTAATTGTTTTTATTTTTGATCATTTTGTTTATTTTTTTGTAATCTTAGTGTTTTTTATTTTTCGTGATTTTAGTGTTAATTATTTTTGTTAAACTTAGATTACATTTTTCATAGGATTTTTTTTTTTAGTTGTAATTTAGATTTTTTAATTTTGTTCGTAGTGTTATTTTTTTTTTTTAATTTGTAATTTAGATATTTTAATTGGTAGTATTTTTTATTTTATTAGATTAGTTATGTTAAGTTAATTTATAGTTTAATATTAGGTTTATTTTTATTTCACAGGTAAGTTTTTATTTATTTAAATAGAGTTATATTGTAATTTTAATTTAAAGTTAGAGGGGTGTTAGGTTTAGGGGTTGACAGTTTAAATTAGTGTTTTGCGATGTGGGGGGCCGATGGTTTAGGGGTTGTTAGGTTTATTTAGTGGCGGCGATGTAGGAGGCTGGAGGTTTAGTGGTTAATAACTTTATTTAGTGGTGGTGATGTCGGGGAACCGCGGAAGAGGGGTTAATAACTTTATTATAGTGGCGGTGATGTCGGGGGCGGCAGATTAGGGGTTAATAACTTTATTATAGTGGCGGCGATGTCGGGGAGTGGCGGAATAGGGGTTAATAACTTTATTATAGTGGCAGTGATGTCGGAAGCAGCGGAATAAGGGTTAATAATTTTATTAGTGTCGGCGATGTCGGGGCAGCAGATTAGGGGTTAATAACTTTATTATAGTGGCGGCGATGTCGGGGGCAGCATATTAGGTGTGTTTTTACTGGGGGTTTATCTTAGGGTGTTAGGTTTAAATGTAACTTTCTTTTCCTCATAGTCATCAATGGGGTTACATTATGGTGATCGCCATTCCACACTTCAGGTGTTTTTTTATAACACTCTCTCCCCATTGATGTCTATGGGGGAAAGCGTGTATGAGCACGTCAAAGCATCCCTTGGCTTTTGTTGCTGTATGAGCTTAACGCCACCATATTGTATGCACAAGGAGGCTTTTCAAAAACTTGTAATGGCAGCGCTATGGCGGGTGAAATAACGCAACTTTTGTTGCGTCCGTTTTGCACCCTGTTTAGAGCAAAACTCATACGTATGTTTTTTGCGGCATATGCACATCTGCTGTGAGGGCCGGTGCACTACACCTTCTCAGAGAGTCAGCAACAGTCTTCACAAGCACAATACACACACACCGCCATTGCAAAAATTATTTTATTTAAAATGTAAAACACATCCGTGCACAGTTCAATGTTTTGACCTTTCTATCCCTTTAACCCCTTATATTACAAAGGTCCAAATGACACCTAGTCAATCTTCTAGCTTGTTGTCATCACTTCTCTTTTGTATTAGGTGATAAAAATAACAACTCGTATAGGACTTCTGGCAAATGCTGGTTTAACCCCTTCCCCCCATTAGGACGTTCCAATGCCGCCCTAACCGTGCTGGGCTCTAGCACCGTTAAGACAGCATTGAACGTTCTAGCCGTTTGGCTGTATTGATGCCATAACAGCTTCTTATATGGGATTACGGGCTGGAGGGCGTGCCTAACATCATAGACACTCCCACCAGACATGAAGCCATCTTTGAAATCATGCGATCAGAGGAAAGAACGCGTGATTTCAACTTTTAACAAATAAGTATCATCATAAAAGGGTTAAGGTTTAATATATTTATTAAAACTAACAAACATATATCCGTTTCAGTGAGTGATTAGATCTGAAAGGAAAGCCTTCCTTTATGTCATCGGACCATGTGACAAACAGATTGATCTACTAGAAAGCAATTATAGGTTACTGAAAATGAAAAGAAAGAATGAAATGCAAAATTATGCAAAGCAATGAGCTAAAAGGTAACATAGTATTTACCGTCCAAAGGTAATTTTATTGAAATTAGTGATGGGACCTCATTGCTTTCGATACATTAAAGGGACAGTCAAGTCCAAAAAAAACTTTCATGATTCAAATAGAGCATGTAATTTTAAATAACTTTCCAATTTACTTTTATCACCAATTTTGCTTTGTTCTCTTGGTATTCTTAGTTGAAAGCTAAACCTAGGAGATTCATATGCTAATTTCTTAGACCTTGAAGGCCGCCTCTAATCTAAATGCATTTTGATAGTTTTTCACCACTAGAGGGCATTAGTTCACGTGTTTCATATAGATAACATTGAGCTCATGCACGTGAATTTACCATATGGAGACAGCTCTTATTGGCTAAACTGCAAGTCTGTCAAAAGAACTGAAATAAGGGGGCAGTCTGCTGAGGCTTAGATACAAGGTAATTACAGAGGTAAAACGTGTATAATTATAACTGTGTTGGTTATGCAAAACTGGGGAATTGGTAATTAAAGGATTATCTATCTTTTAAAACAACAAAAATTCTGGTGTTACCTGTCCCTTTAATATATGTTACTACATTAATAGCCTAGAGCTTGATTGACAATGTCCAAAAAGTTTAAACAAGCATCAAACATTTTTCAATGTGTTTGAATATTACAGTGCAACATTTGCATGATACATTTAATATTGAAATGTTGCATTGAATATCCAAACGTTTTACTCCGTTTTTGAATGTCAAAATAATTATTTTAAATTGGTAGAACAAAAATAAAGCAATTTGTATAACACTGCAATGTAAAAAAAAAAAATTAAATTTAAAGCTGGGTTTATCAAGTATACAAACTCAAAAATAGTTATCCATGTCATAAACTTGTGATATTAACCCATCACTTATTGAACCAAAGTTTAAGCACAATTAGAGCACTGCAGAATTAAATAAAGCTAAAACTGCATTTTATAAGCATGTAAAGATTCTATTATCATTGTCGAAAAAAATAAGTTTATCAAATGTGCAAGTTATGTTGCTAATGTGTCTATATCAGTTTGGAAACTTATGTCAATCTTGTATTTAAAATACCATCCTATAATATAAAAGGCCAAGTATGTTTTTCCGAAGCTGTCATGCACAGTAGAGACTGCGCGAGGACAAACATACCTAGCCGTTAGGATCAAACAGCAGAGAGGGTAGGTGGAAGCGGCCATGGCGGGGGTGTGGCAGATGGGAATGCCATGATGGGGGCGTGGCTGGGTGAGAGCGGCCGGGGTGAGGGGGCATGGCCAACAGGAGCATCGTGATGGGGGTTGTGGCCGGGCGGAGCGGCCGTGGTGGGGGCGGGAGCGGGCCGGGCAGGAGTGGGCGTGGTAGGTGGGAGTGGGATTGGCCGTGAGAGAGAGTGCAAAAGAGGGGGGAGAGAGAGCAAAAGAGAGGGAGGAGAGAGAGCAAAAGAGAGGTGGGAGAGACAGCAAAAGAGAGAGAGCAAAAGGGAGGGGGGAGAGAGAGCAAAAGAGAGGGAGGAGAGAGAGCAAAAGAGAGGTGGGAGAGACAGCAAAAGAGAGAGAGCAAAAGGGAGGGGGGAGAGAGAGCAAAAGAGAAGGGAAGAGAGAGAGAGAGCAAAAGAGAAGGGGAGAGAGCAAAAGAGAGGGGGGAGAGAGAGCAAAAGAGAGAGGGGGATAGAGAGCAATAGAGAGGGGGAGAGACAGAGAGCAAAAGAGAGGGGGAGAGAGAGAGAGAGCAAAAGAGAGGGAGGAGAGAGAGCAAAATAGAGGGGGGAGGGAGAGCTAAAGAGAGGGGGGAGAAAGAGAAAAATAGAGGGGGGAGAGAGAGATCAAAAGAGAGGGTGGATAGAGAGAGCAAAAGAGAGGGTTAGAGAGAGCAAAAGAGAGGGGGAGAGAGAGAGCAAAAGAGAGGGGGGAGAGAGAGAGAGAGCAAAAGAGAGGGGGAGAGAGAGAGCAAAAGAGAGGGAGGAGAGAGAGCAAAAGAGAGGGATGAGAGAGAGTTAAATAGAGGGGGCAGAGAGAGCAAAATAGAGGGGGAGAGAGAGCAAAAGCGAGGGAGAGAAAGAAAAAAAATAGAGGGGGGAGAGAGAGAAGGAGAGAGAGAGCAATGTACTGCAAAAAATGGCCCGTGTACACGGGCTTTAGTACTGCATTTATCCACTGCCAAAATCTGTTTTCTGTGTCAATTGTACTCAAAGTCTCTCTTTGATTTGTGAATTGTGTCCCTGCATTTATCCGCTGCCAAAATCTCTGTTTTCTGTGTTAATTGTACTCAAAGTCTCTTATCGGTATGTGAATTGTGTCCCTCCATTCATCCGCTGCCAAAATCTCTGTTTTCTGTGTCAATTGTACTCAAAGTCTCTCTTTGGTATGTTAATTGTGTCCCGTCATTCATCCACTGCCAAAATCTGTTTTCTATGTCAATTGTACTTAAAGTCTCTCTTCGGTATGTGAATTGTGTCCCTGCATTCATCCGCCACCAAAATCTCTGTTTTATGTGTCAATTGTACTCAAAGTCTCTCTTTGGTATGTGAATTGTATCCCTGCATTCATCCGCTGCCAAAATCTCTGTTTTCTGTGTCAATTGTACTCAAAGTCTCTCTCTGGTATGTGAATTGTGTTCCTCCATTCATTCGCTGCCAAAATCTCTGTTTTCTGTGTCAATTGTACTCAAAGTCTCTCTTTGGTATGTGAATTGTGTCCCGTCATTCATCCACTGCCAAAATCTGTTTTCTGTGTCAATTGTACTCAAAGTCTCTCTTTGGTATGTGAATTGTGTCCCTGCATTCATCCGCCACCAAAATCTCTGTTTTCTGTGTCAATTGTACTTAAAGTCTCTGGATTTTGATGGGGTGTAGCGCCAAAGACGAGCACCTATAGCTCTGAACAGTAGGCTAACTAGCTAGCTTGGAAAATGTACTAAGAAAATAAATGTGTTCAGAGCGCCTCAAATGGGCTAGGTGTTGTACAATGTGTAGAGTGTGTATTTAGAAATATTTTAATTGTAAATCTAGTACTTTACACAAGAATAAAACATGCCACGGTGGGTACAGTGGTAATAAATGACAATAAAAACAATAAGATGTGGATCCACTCTTGTACAAATTAAATATTGAATATATCTATATAAAAACACTGAATATAAAATGATACAGAGGCAATAATAATGGTAGCCCCAATAAAAATATGAGAAAGTTAAAATTCCAAACAATGTCTGAAAGAAATCAATCCAATGTTTGGATTAATAAAATGCAGTAAATCAAATGAATGGATTGCTGATATCGACTAGGAGGAGGATACCGTAAGAGATATTATGTACCAGTGTTGGTGGGGATAATGTGTATAAAAAGGGAGTGAAAAATTATCCTTAGTGATTGCAAATATAAAGAAAACAGACAGTGTCAACTTGCTTATTCAAAAGTGAAAAAAATGATGTGAAAAATTTAAAAAATTACAAAGGAAAAAATGAAAAAATGCTGCTCAAAAAATTAAAAAAGAGAACAAAGTCAGTGATCAAAGAAAAAAAGAAAAAAAAGGAAAAAAGAGAACAAAGTCAGTGATTGTAATCCAAGAAACAAAATCCTAAAAAAGGCTAAATGTGAAGATCCAAATAAAAGTCAAAAGTTAATAATGTGAAGAAAAGGAAACCTTATTTTCCTAGTGGTGAGAGTCCGTCTGAGGTTCCTGATGGTGAGAATAAAGTCAAGGGTCTTTTAGGTCAAACCCAATTAATGGGCTAGTGTTCCTGTTCCTGATGGTGAGAACCTTTGATGGTTGGGAGAAACTCCAATCCAAAGAAATGTTTTTCTTTTTAAATCATAAATTAAACCTAAAAGCAAATAAAAACAACAATAGTGTTGCTGGTACTAAAAACTTATATAAAATCAGAATAGTGCTTACCAGCTGTGGTCAACGCGTTTCGGCCTCCTCTAGGCCTTTCTCAAGACTTGAGTCTGAGCTCAAGCTGAATGCTGTGGCCTATAAATATAACTGCTATGGGGATAGCAATGCAGGGGTTAGCAATGTAGGTTAGATAGAAATAGTGCAATATCATATGTTCACAAGAAGTTCACAAGAAGCGCGATGCCGATGTGCCCACCACTTCCGGTTGTGGCTGCGCAGTGAATGAAAAATGCATATACGTATATGCATTTTTCATTCGAAAATGACAAACACATGACAAAGAGGACAGGGAAAGCGGCCAAAAATGTAAAACAATCATTTGAGGGGAAAAAATGACATAAAAATTATAAGGTACTGTTAGAAACATTTAATATAGCACAAGGAATATTTTTAGTATTGTTCTGTATAGTGTTGACTGGTCCTTTAAGTGAAAATTTATAAGTGAGACATTAACAATTGGGCAAAAGAATTACACCAGAATGTAACAAGGAGTGGACAAGGGATAAGGCAAGTCCTGTTGTAACACTGTGTTTTATTTACTGTTTGCTTAGTTTGTAATAATGCTCACTATATTCACATTCCTTTTTGCTATCTTTTGTCTCTTTAACAAACTACTTTATTCTATTACTCTTTCCCCCTCACCACCTGCGCTGTTCATCAGTTCATGTCTCTTAACCTCACATTACTTTTGTTTTCATGAACTTCACACATTCCTAAAGACTCTCTCTCCCCCTTGCACTTCAGCCCAAAAACAGTCTCATTACTGCAAATCTGCATCGCAACTCATGTCACTCTCCCTCTTGTGCATACTAGCTGCTGACGACATCTCCCCTAATCCTGGTCCCCCACAACTTCCTAGCCTTGCACATGCGTGCCTTTCAGTAGACTTAAAAAAAAAACTCTGGTAACATTAATCTCATTCCTCTTGCATCTAAACCCACCACCCCCTTCACTTGTGCACTCTGGAACTCTTGCTCTGTTTGCTACAAGCTCACTTCTATCCATGATCTCTTTATCTCCAACTCTCTTAACCTTCTGGCTCTTACAGAAACCTGGCTCTCTGCTTCAGACACAGCATCCACTGCTACACTGTCACATGGGGGTCTCCGTTTCAGCCACACTCCTAGGTCTGGTAATAGACAAGGAGGTGGTATTGGTATTTTACTTTACTCTCGTTGCACCTTTCAACAAATACAGCCCTTCTCTTCCCTCACATTTTCTTCATTTGAAGCACACATGATGTGTTTATTTTTTTCCCTTCTATACTTGTTGCAGTCATTTACCACCCCCCTGGCTCCCCAACTCAATTTTTAGATCACTTTGCTGCCTGGCTTCCTTATTTCCTTTCCTCAGACCCCTGCCCTCATTCTTGATGACTTCAACATCCCTCTTGACAATCCCACTGCCTCCTCTGCAAAACAACTTCTGCAACTCACTTCCTCTTTTGGCCTGTCACAATGGACTGACTCTCCCACTCACAAAGATGGTCATACCCTTGATCTGATTTTCAGCTATCAAATTTCACAAACTCCCCTTTTCCTCTTTCTGACCATCATATCCTAACCTGCAACATCACTTCCCTCCCTACAACCCCCCCTTCCTCTACCCCTTACACCAAACTTCACAGAAGCACTAAGTAATTAGATCAGCAACAGCTCGCTAGCTCTCTCGAACCTCTGCTCTCTTCATTCACCTCCTTTTCCTGCCCTGACCATTCTATCTGCCACTATAACTCCACCCTTACATTGGTCATTGACACCCTGGCCCCTCCTACCATAGCTCAGAAACCACACTCTCATCCTCAGCCTTGGCATACTCCTCTGACACGGTACTTACACATATGTTCCCGTAATGCTGAGCAACACTGGAGGAAATCTCGGAGTTCAGCTGACTTTCTTCACTACAAGTTCATCCTGAACTTCTAGTATTCTGCCCTTAATTTTTATAAGCAACAATACTTCTCTAATCTCATCTCTACTTTTTCCTATAACCCAAAACCTCTGTTTTTAACGTTCAATACTCTTCTCCCCCCACCCCCACCTCCTAATACAACTTCTCTCTCAGCTGAAGATTTTGCCAGCCACTTCAATAACAAAATTGACTCCATCAGAAATGAAATCACCTCCCAACTTACTACCAATCTCCCACTCCCTCAAAAGCTCACAATCATTCAAAACCCAAATACCCTTAAATTTAGCTCTTTTGCCCCTGTCCTCACACCTCACTACCTGTCCCCTCAACCCTATCCCCTCACAGCTACTCCCCTCCCTCTCTTCTACCCTCACCCCCATACTCACACACATTTTCAACCTCTCCCTCAGCACTGGTATATTTCCCTCATCTCTAAAACATGCACTGGTCACACCTATTCTCAAAAAACATTCCCTCGATTCAACCTCCCCATCCAACTACCGTCCTATTTCCTTACTCCCTCTTGCCTCAAAGCTCCTTGAAAAGCTAGTATATGCATGTCTATCCCATTTCCTTACACTATACTCTCTTCTTGATCCACTGTAATCTGGATTTCATCCCCATCACTCCACAGAGACAGCAATTGTCAAGGTTACCAATGACCTACTTACAGCAAAATCCAACTTTTCTCTGCTTATCCTCCTTGTTCTGTCTGCAGCTTTTGACACTGTTGACCAACAGTGTCAAAAGCTGCAGACAGAACAAGGAGGATAAGCAGAGAAAAGTTACCCTCTTTTGCTCCAAATCCTCCAATCCTTTGGCATCTGCGACACAGCTCTCTTGTGGTTCTCTTCCTATCTATCTAACCTTACCTTTAGTGTTGCCTTCTCCGGAGCATCCTCTGCCCCATTACCACTTTCTGTTGGGGTACCTCAAGGCTCTGTCCTTGGTCCCCTTCTCTTTTCAATCTATACGTCATCATTAGGTTCCTTAATAAAGTCCCACTGGTTTCAATATCATTTGTATGCAGATTACACCCAAATCTACCTCTCTGCACCAGACCTACCTCCTTCCTTACTAACTGTCTTTCTCATATCTCATCTTGGATGTCCTCTCACTACCTTAAGCTAAATCTCTCCAAAACTGAACTCCTTTTTTTTCCCTTCTTCCAAAATCTCCACCCCCCCCAATTTCCTATAACTGTTGATAATTCCATCATTACCCCTACCCCGCATGCCAGATGTCTTGGGGTCACACTTCACTCAGACCTTTCCTTTACTCCTCACATTCAGTCCTTGGCTAAAGCCTGCCGCTTCCACCTTAAAAACATCTCTAAAATTGGACATTTCCTTACACAAGACACAACTAAGATTTTAATCCACTCTCTCATCCTTTCCCATCTCAACTACTGCAACTTTGTCCATTCTGGTCTACCTAGCTGCCGCCTAGCTCCTTTAAAATCCATAATAAATGTCTCTGCCAGGCTCATCTTCCTTACACGTCGCTCTTCATCTTCTGCACCTCTCTGCTAATCCCTTCCTCTTGCCTCCACTATTAAACACAAAATCCTCACACTGACATATAAAGCCCTCAACTGCACTGCTCCCCACTACATTGCCTCCAGATACTCTCCCTCCCGCCCCTTTGCTCTGCTCACGATCTCCTACTCTCCTCCTCTCTTGTTACTTTCTCACATTACCGTTTACAGGACTTCTTCAGATTGGTCCCCATCCTGTGGAACTCCCTGACTCGCTCCACAAGACTCTCCCCTAGTTTTAACAGCTTCAAGTGCTCCTTAAAGACTCTACTATTCAGGGATGCATACAACCAACACTAACCTTTCCTAACTCTATCACTTTCCCCTTGAACCCCTTAGAATGTAAGCCTATGAGCCCAGCTGTTTGTAGATCGCATTCATAAAAGCTGACTACAAAAGTGCAACTCTCGGCAGGGCCCTCTACCCATTTAATCCCTATAAATGTTATCCTGTAGTGTATACCAACTATATTTATAGCGCTTGCGGAATCTGTTGGTGCTCTACAAATACCTGTTAATAATAATAATAATAATAGTTAGAGTATATTTGACATGTATGGTTTACTGCTAGAAAACAAGCCTTTCAGCCAGCCTAACTGATCTTGTGATAGTGAAAAGCAGTCTATTATTGGTTTACAAGCTGTCTAAAGGTGGATTTATATAGGCTAAAAGTTGACTTGGCATTTTTAACACTAATAAAATCATCTTTAAATAAGTAATATAGATGTCTGAGACTCGGAAAAGCTTATTAAAAAATATAAATAAAATGCCTGTGCACAATTTAGGCATCCATACATACCCTAAATATCCTGCATCGTGATACTAATGAGACATAGGACTGCATTGATCGCTCTGACTGTGGACAAAAAGACGGTGTTTCTGTGAGCCGCTTGTTGGAAGAGTCAAGTGAAGCCTCATAGGAAAAGTTATTTGTGTTTGAGGCTTTTTAACTTAATCGTCTCGTAAGTGCATGTGTTTATGTGCTGTAAGAAATTGTATCTACTTTACTTTGAAACAAGGTTGGGCTCTGTGCTCTTATTTTTTAGTTTTATCAACACATATTTATTAAAGATGTTTTGCAAAAAGAGCTTGTTTGTTAAAACATTTCACCTGTGACTATAATAGTCCAAGAGTCTGTTTCTCTATGTAATATACATTTTCAAATGGAAAATGATAACTTAAATTGCTAGTTTCCAAACTGGGAATAGAGCAGAAATTATTCAAGGGTTTAAATCCCTTCAATACAGCTAGCATCATTCATATTTTAATAGTAATGTAACAGACCTGAGATGTCTTAAAAAAGAGATTTAAAGCTTATTTTATACATTGTGTAAGGTCAAGAAAATGTGCAACGAGAAGCATTTAAACGAATAGTTTGCATTCAAATACATTTGATTTGTCATTACTGCTGTAATGTACAACTACTAAAGTTTTTTCATGTGTTGATGCAGCTTAGACGATAGAGTAACTTGTAATGTGGTCAGTCACAGGTTCACAACACACACCAGGAAGAACAAGACCAAGCCTTGCACATAGACTTTAAAGGGGCTCTAAAATCAAAATAAAGTTTTCATACTGTCATGATGCAATTTTACGAAACTTTCCATTTTACTTTAATTATCAAATTGTGCGCAGATTTTTTATATTTACACTTTCTGAGGCAGCATATACTACTGAGCATGTGCAATAGTTCACAGTGTATACATATAAGTTTGCAATAGGCTGATGGATGTCACATGATACAGGGGTCAGCAAATTTAAGAAAATGTTTAAATTTGTCAGAATAAAATTTACAGCTCATTTAGAAGTGCTATTGTATTGTATTTTTATTATGTATTTGTTGTTAATGAAACTCTACTGTATTTGATGGTCCTTTAAGCTCAACTAGCAAATGTCACTTAAAGGGACATGACACCCACATTTTTTCTCTTTCATGATTTAGAAAGAGAATGCATTTTTAAACATCTTTCTAATTTACTTCTATTATCTAATTTGTTTAATTCTCTTGATATTCTTTGCTGAAAAGCATATCTAGATATGCTCAGTAGCTGCTGATTAATTGCTGCACATAGAAGCCTCATGTGATTGGCTCACCCATGTGCATTTATTTTTCTTCAACTAAGGATATCTAAAAAATTAAGCAAAATAAATAATAGAAGTAAATTATAATGTGGTTTAAATTTGTATGTTCTATCTGAATCATGAAAGAAAGATTTTGGGTTTAGTGGCCCTTTAACTGCTTACACATAGATTACACAGAAAAATGAACTTTGCATTTGAAATGTATTTCCTATGTGTTACTTTGCAAAAAAAATCTGTATATATACTACCTTTTGCTGATGAGTTCCGTTATAAAATAAATAGTAGTCCACATGTTATCTACTTATTCTGCATGTGTATCTGATATTTGTATTGTTTGGCAGTGACTAACATAAAGGAGTCTGTGTTAAAAATGTAATTAAGAAATACAAAACGTATACATTGTGAATCTCATTTAACTTTCTGCACCCATCGTGATCCGGTAATGCAGTATAATAAACACTGGGCAAGATTACATATGTGGCGTCAACACAAAAGCCGGTGACGCCAGTTTTTACGCGGTTTTGGTATCACATATACAGCGCCGTATTTCAGCCAGTAGGATTTCAATAGCTCTCATCCTATTGGCTGATTTGAATTTGAAGAATCAAATCAGCCAATAGGAATGCAAGGGACGCCATATTTAAATTCACTATTCAATGTACAGCAGTGATCATGCCAAGAGGATCCTCCACGCTCCATGGCTCTGCGGTCACTGATCCTGCTCCGCGCTTATCTCTTGGTCCTGGATGAAGAAGGAAGAGGTCCCCACTTGTAAGAAGATGTTGGCCGCTTGGAAGAAGACTTCACCGTCTGGAACAGGACCTTCTCCGACGGACTTCAGGAACATTGAGTACCTATTTGGGGGCTAGACTTAGGCTTTTTTTATTTTTGGGGGGTTTAGTTTTTTTTAGATTAGGGATTTATTGGGCACTCTTAAAAGAGTTGAATGCTCTTTTAAAGGCAATGTCCATACAAATGCCCCTTTAGGGGCAATGGGTATTTTAGGATTTTTTAGTGTTAGGTTTTTTTTTATTTTGGGGGGTTTGGTGGGTGGGGGGGTTTACTGTTAGAGGGGGGAATTTTTTATGTAATGTTAAACTTTTTTATTTTTTGTAATTTTAGATTAATTTTATCTTAGGTTTTTTATTTTTAAGTAATGTTAGCTTTTTTATTTTAATTGTAACTTAGTATTTTTTTAATTTAGGTAATTAGGGTTAATTTAGGGGGTGTTAGGTTATGGGGCTTAGTAATTTAATTAGTTATTTACGTTGTAGGGGTTTGGGGCATTAGGAGTTAATAGCTTTATTACGTTTGTTGCAATGTGGGTTTGGCGAATTAGAGGTTAATCGATTTATAAGGTTTTTTGCAATGTGGGTTAATGGCAGATTAGGGATTAATAGTTTTAATAGGTACTTTGAGTTGTGGGGGGTTGAGCTGCTGGTGCAATGCTGAATACAGAGAGCGTATTGCTCTCCGCATTCAGCAATGTCTGTCGGACCTGATCCGCACTGTCGGATCAGGTCCGACAGACATTTGGTAAATCAGCCTCATAGGTTATTAAAAGGACATTGGAGTGCAAACATTACATGCTCTTGTTATTTTAGCACTACTGACCCTGTAAGTTTATAGGTTTAACCATCACAAAGGGGTTAAACACATAATTAAAAAACCGCCAGGAGTAGCAGAGAACTGCTGGTCCCAAAAAGACAGAACTGGTGATTGATGGGGTTGTGCAACAGTTTCTACTGATTGCCTGATTGCCTCACTGGCCGTGTCTTATTGGAACTAATAGTTCTTTGGGACTCCAAGTAGTATGTTGTACCTTTTGTGCGGGTTAAACAAACAGACTTACAGGGTCAGTAGTGCTAAAATTGCATTCTTTGAAGTATTAGAGTATGTAAATTACAACTAATTAACTTAAAGGGATATTAAACTCAATTTTTTTCTTTCATGATTCAGATAGAGTATGCAATTGTATGCAACTTTTTTAATCTACTTCTACTATCAATTTTTCTTCGTTCTCTTGGTATCTTTATTTGAAAAGCATCAATTTAAGCTTATGAGCCATCCCATTTTTGGTTCAGCATCTGGTTAGCTCTTGCTGATTGGTGGCTACATTGGCTACACCAATCAGCAAGCGCTACCCAGGTGATCAACCAAAAATGGGTTGGCTCCTAAGCTTAAATTGATTTTTTTCAAATAAAGATACAATAGAACGAAGAAAAATTGATAATAGGACTAAATTACAATATCATGCTCAATCTGAATCATGAAAGAAAAAATTTGGGTTTAATATCCCTTTAATCTTATATAAGATGAAGGCTTTGTCTTTTATTTTCATTTACCATAACCTGTTGTTATACCTCCCATTATAAAAGTAAGGCTTTTTGTATACGATGTATAGGAATACAGCTACAAATGATCTATGGTAATTAGTTTTATTACTGAAGGACAAGCTAATGTCTAAAGACCATTTGTAAGACAATCTAATAAAAGGGTCACTTTTTAACCACATTGTCAATACAATTTAAACACACGAAACATCAATATGTTCATTTTTTAATCTGATTATCCTCTGACAGAACAACTGGAGAGAAAAGACTATGGAATTTTAAATAATTTGTATTTTAATCATTTAGAGATAATGATGTTTTAAAAAAGATTTATATAATTGACCCCAAAAATCCTTATGTATAAAAGAATTTTATTTTGTTTTATTATGAGCAGTATCTATCAGGTGTTATATTAAGTAACTTGTACAGATTTTGTATAGAAATTTATATTCGCAATAAGTAATTTGCAATATGGACCTTAGCACTATAAACTATTCTGGTCATAGCTAATTGTTACCCTAAAAGAAACATAAAAATAGTTTTTCTTTCATACTTCAGATAAAGCATATGATTTAAACAGCTTTCTTATTTACTTCTATTATCAGTTTGTCTTTTTTCTTTTGGCATCATTTGTTGAAGATGAAACAATGCACTACTGGGAGCTAGCTGAACATACCGTGTTAGCCAATGACAAGGGGCATATATGTGCAACCACCAATTTTCAGCTAGTTCCCATTAATGCATTGCTGCTCCTGAGCCAACCATGGTACTTTTTCAACAAAGGATACCAAGAGAATTAAGCAAATTAAATAATAATGTGACATTGAAAATTGTTTAAAATTGTATCTCTATCTGAATCATCACATTTTGACTTCATAGTAATTTTATTTTAACCCCTAAAAGATGTTGGGTAGTGAAGCTATATCGTCAGGGTATAAAATCAGATATAATAGAAGAATCAGTCCCACTCACTTGAGTTAAAGCACACGATTGTGCTCAAAAACCTGTCCGAGACTTTAGAGCTTCTCGGCTGACTCCCCTCGACAAAGAGGTGCTGGAAACAATCCACAAAGTGACGAGTCCCGGGCAGGCTGCCTTCAGATCGATCCAATGGTCTTAGATTGTCTTCCTAGCAGTTCCAGACACCTAATCCTAAACATCAAGGGAGACAGGATACCAGGCCAAACGGAAGCAAAAGTCCAGAGAAGCGGTAGCGGTCAGTTTAAAAACTTTAATAAAAAGTGAGATTGTTATCTTTCTGACGAGCTCTATCCTGCACTTCTGTTTAGTTTAGTGTGCACAATACACAGCGGGAGCTGTACATTTTTTTGCAGTAAATGCTTTACTCTGTTGTTCCTGAGGCTTTTTAAAGGGACAGTAAACACCAGAATTTTTGTTGTTTAAAAAGGTAGATAATCCCTTTATTACCCATTCCCCAATTTTGCATAACCAACACAGTTATAATATACTTTTTAACTCTGTGATTACCTTGTATCTATGCCTCTGCAAACTGCCCCTTTATTTCAGTTCTTTTGACAGACTTACATTTTTAGCCAATCAGTGCTGGCTCCTAGGAGCTTCACGTGCCTGAGCTCAATGTTATCTATATGAAACACATGAACTAACGCCCTCTAGTGGTGAAAAACTGTCAAAATGCTTTCAAATTAGAGGCAGTCTTCAAGGTCTAAGAAATTAGCACATGAACCTCCTAGATTTAGCTTTCAACTAAGAATACCAAGAGAACAAAGCAAAATTGGTAATAAAAGTAAATTGGAAAGTTGTTTAAAATTGCATGCCCTAGATTACATGCCCTGAGGAAGCTGGTGGGTGGAGCTCAGGCGAAAGGACGTGCAAACGCTTGTTCTCTGGTTCCCTGTAAGAGCTACTGGCAGGAAAAGCCGTGCTTGAATCCCTGGTCCTTGGGGGGCTCTTCTCAAGTAAAATCCTACATACTTCCAGCACTCTAACAGTGTTATTACATCTCACTGAGCTGCTACAAGCAGCAATTTAATGGACTGACCAAAATACATTTATCTTTCCTTGTAACCCCGGAGCCTTAAACAAAGAAAGCTACAACTTATCCATTCCCCCCCCCCCCTCCCACCGGTGTTGCGTGAGGGGGAGAGCAACAGAGACCTGAGCTATGTGATGCTGCGGCACCTAACCAAGTAGGAGGATTCGATTCTCTGAGATCAGGCTTTGTTTGCGTGGTGTTGGCTCCTTACCGTGGCTCTGGCTGGTTAAGGATTGCTCCGGAGATTGGCGTTACCTTTTGGTTGCAGCTGGGAACATTGCTGCTGTCCGTCCGGAGGAGTAGAGACTGCATGTGATCTAGACGAGGACGTCCTTTTCGGCCCAGACGAGGCACTCTTGCGAGACCGGGAGACGCTGAGGAACTTCTGAGGGTGTGAGCTTCATCGCTGTGCGGCTGCAGTGTTTAATTGAAGTCAGAGGAGGCTTGGTCTTGTCCTCGCTCCCCCCCACCGGTGCTGCATGGGGGAGCTGTGGTCCTAAGCCGTAGTACACCCCTCAGCAGAACCGGCTCTCAAGGAATAAGTGGCCCCGAGAACAACATCAGGTACTTGGTTAAAACTGAAGTCGTCTGGGGAAACATTTCTTTTGTTTTTTCTTTTTCTCTGGCTCAACAGCCGAGTTGACTTGGTTCTGTAAAACTCCCTTTACAAGTAGTGACTGGAACTTATCGCCAGACAGAAATAAAGGGACAGTTGAAAACCGTAAGTACTAGGAGTCCAAAACTGGTTTTCAGAACTGTTCTCAATAAGAAACTTAAATGACTATTAGAGGTTGAATTGTAAAATTGGTAAAGCTGGGTACTACAAAAGTATACTGTATACGGGTACTCTAATGAACTTTAAGGTAGACAAATTCTAGTTCAAACTGGGAATTGTTTCTCTCTTTTTTCTTCTTTTTCTTTGGTGTTTATCTGGTACAATGTAATACCCATATTTAAATCCTGAATAAGATATCACACTTAGTTAAAGTTACATTTTGTGGTTAAGGGATTGTATATTTATGCTATTGATAAATGCATAGGTAAACTGAGAGGGGGGAAAGGTCAAAAAAGGGGTATACATAAACTTATGTGGTGTCTCAGCTTAATTTTAGCACCATGATTAGAAACCTTAACTTTTTCATTTAGTTTGATAGAAAGGTGTAAAGGAAGGAAGGGGGAGGGAGAAATTTGTATTTCATGTTGATAGTTGCTTACTTTGAACGGTTACGCAATTTATACTTGTGAACTTTTTTTTTTCTAATCTGAAAATAGTGACTTCTTAGGATTTTTTGTATGATAATTACTGACCTTTGACAACAGAATCTATTGTTAGTGTTGGTTTAAGTCTACCTAGGCAGCTGTATGAAGGGGGGCTGGACAACATTGACAAGGTGGAACTAAGGGCGTAGTGAAGGCTCCCAAGATAAAATCCCCCCCTAAACAGGTAGCTCATAAAGGTTAATTGACGATACAATCCATATAAAAGTCGTATATAAAAATTGCTTTTGCATATACAGGTATACCCCGCTCATACAGCGGGTTAGGGACCGGAGCCCCGCTGTAAAGTGAAAACCGCCTTAAAGTGAAACAAGGCAGTTTTAGCTTTCTTTTAAGTGTTTAAAATCCTGAAAACATGATTGAACTAACATATATTAGGGGTGCAATAGTGCTACGTTTAGTTTAACACTAGCACAGCAAGTATTCAATTGGTATTCAATAAATACTGTACCTGTAAAATTGTGACAATTACTGTAGTAAAATGTGCCAGACTATAGCACTGAGACACAGATTGCACTGCAATGCAGTTAACGGAGTGAACTAAGCATAACAAAATGATGCCAGTCACTTTTCTAGCAATCTCACAATGATTATAGCACTGTTTCGAAATCCTTGGAGGTTGAACTTCAGCTCCACAAAGCGCTGTATTAGCGAATCGCTGTAAAGTGAAGCGCTGTAAAGTGAGGTATACCTGTAGTTGACTAAGAACAATAAATTAAACCTACTGGCTAAGTAAACATTAATCTCCTCAATCCTTGTGATCTGCATGACCGGGGAGTAAATTCTCTTATCACTGCACAATCTTTTTTTTTTTTTTTTTTTCTTCTCACTTCAAGCACTTAAATTCACGTTTCACGTTGCCATTTTTTTCTCCTTTCCCTTCGGGGTCTTTCTTCCCCCACGCTACCCAGTAGAATCCTTCACTAATCACATCCCTTAATATTAACACACATAAACACGCACATTTATGGATAGATTTTTCACTCCACCTGTCAGAACTTCTCCTTCGGCCATGGCAGCAAAATCAAGAGAGAAAAGAAATAAGAATACGCAAGAAACACCAGTAGAAACACAGCTCAGTAGCAATGTTTCACAGCCAAATGAACCAATTGATATACAAGCTTTAGTGTTGAGAATAACCGAAGCCTTATCTCCTAAATTCGGAGATCTGAGAAAGGAAATTAAACATGACATGAATTCTTTATCTGCAGAAATTCGTCAATTTTCCAACAGAATTTCTGAAGCAGAGCAAAGAATATCTGATTTAGAAGATACGATAGCATCACACAATACTAAATTAATGGATATAAATTCTAAATTAACAAAAGCTGAGTTAAAAATGGAAGACTTAGAAAATCGATCAAGAAGGAATAACCTAAGAGTAATAGGAGTACCGGAGGATAAACAATACGAGGACCTTGACAAATTACTTTCAAAAACAATCCCACACCAACTACAAATACCACAAACACAGTCACAAATGATAATTGAAAGAGTACATAGATTAGGATGGCGTAATACCGAAAAAGGGAATAGTCGGCCAAGACCAATTATCGCCAAAATGTTAAATTATCAGGACAAACTTACCCTGTTACAATATTTTAGGAAAAACCAACCAATATTCTTGGGTAACGCTAAAATATTGCTGTTCCAGGACTTCTCGGCTGAGACATCAGCAAAGAGAAGGGAACTGTCACCAACTTGCACTAAGTTGATCAATCAAGGGTATCAAGTTTCCTTAGTCTACCCAGCAAAACTGAAAATAACAATAGATAATAAGACCCAAATTTTTGACACAGCTAAAGAAGCTGAAAAATATGTGGCGCAGTTCTCTCCTTTAAGTTAAAGAAAGTGGCTAGTCCAAATGATAGATTGGGTGGGGGAGAAATGAGAGACAGTGGATCAAAACAAAGGTTATTAATAAAAATATTAAATCAATAGGTGAAAATCCCATGGGAAGGAAGCAAAGACAGGCAAGTAATGTGATCAAGTGGGTCCAGGGAAAGGTCCACTACAATAGTGTCAAATTCAATAAGAACTCTTATCTTTTTGCTTTTTACGGTCAGCCCATAAACAGGGTTAATGCCTCGGTCAGGACAGTCCTGATATCCGAGGCAGTAGCGGGAAGTTGGGACTCTCAAGATAATATACTTGGGGGAGAGGTGGGGAGGGGTGAGGGGTTCCCTTGTTTTTGTTTTTTTTTCTCTTTTCCCTTTATTTCATTAAATAATGTCCACGAATACTAGTTGTAAAATGGTTTCCTGGAATATAGGAGGCTTAACATCTATTAAAAGAAAGACAATTATTTCTTATTTAAGAAAGTTAAACACAGATGTTGCATTCCACCAGGAAACACATATGAAAATAGAGGAAATAACTAAACTTAAAAAGTCATGGGTTCAGGAAGTTTTTGCGGCCCCAGCCCTGGGAAGAAGAGGGGGGGTAGCAATTTTAATAGGCAAAAAAATTAAGGCTGTATCTACAGTCCTTGAAATAGATCCAGGTGGGAGATTCTTAATGTTAAAGGTTAAGATCGAAAAAAGCACTTATACAATGTGTAACATATATGCACCAAATACTATTGATTATAAATTCTGGGATTCTTTGCAAAATATAATACTTGCAAAAAAAGAGGGCTTGTTAATAATCGGAGGAGATTTTAACATGACCCCACAGTATGCATTAGATAGACTAAGGCAAGATGCTCGAATTTTAAGAACAAAGAAAGATAACTTGGAAATTAAAATTTTCTCTAAATTGTTTACTAACTTAAAAGTCAAGGACATTTGGAGAATATATAATCCAGATACTAAAAGTTACACATGTCTCTCAAAAGCACATAAGACGCTCTCAAGAATTGACTTATTTTTGGTAGACGAGAAATTCTTAAACTTAAACATAGAAACTAAAATTCTTCCGGTTAAAGTGTCGGATCATGCCCCGATAACCTTCGAATTATGTATACAGGATCCTAGAAACAAAAATTCACGATTTCATTTCCCAAAGTATTTGGCTACAGACCCAGAGTTTAAAACAATGCTGCGTCAGACATTTCAAGAATATTTCGATTTAAATAGGGAGTATGCTAATCGACCAATGGTATTTTGGGAAGCTGCAAAAGCAGTTTTAAGGGGGGAGATTTTAGCATACAACATTAATAGAACAAAAAAATATAAAAAGAAGGAAGAGGATATCTCAAAAACACTACTAAACACGTATAATAATTATATATTGAATAAATCCCCTGAGACATGGAATAGTTATACGTTAGCTAAAAAGGAAAGAGATACCTTTCTCCTACACAAAACTACATAAAGAGAATTAAAAATACAAGCACAACTATTTAAATACGGAAACAAAGCTGGCAAGCTTCTCGCCAACTTAGTTAAACAAGATAAAGGAACTGCCCCAATTGAAGCTATTAAGATAGGGGATAAATTGATTACAAAGCCAGATGAAATTTTGAATGTTATGGCAGAGTATTACAAGGATCTTTACTCATTAAGGGCATCAAATAAGATGGAACGTGGGCATTTTTTGGAAAAGATCTCTTGTCCGAACTTAACAGAGGATTTAAATGAAAAAATGAATTATCCTATTACCGAGGCAGAGGTTAGGAAGAGTATTGAAGACATGCCTATTAATAAAGCGTCAGGCCCTGATGGGCTGCCAAGTGAATTTTATAAAATAATATCGCCATTGATAGTTCCGCATTTGACAAAGCTATTTAACAGCATGTACATTGAGGGCAACCCGCCCTCTGCTAGTTTTGCAGCCTCTTATACAACACTATTACCAAAACCAGAAAAAGATCTAACTCAGAAAGAATCATACAGGCCAATAGCATTGTTAATTGTGGACTATAAACTTATGACTTCCATCCTCGCCCGAAGAATGCAATCCCTTTTACCATTTATAATACATAAAGACCAAGCTGGTTTTTTGATGAATAGAAACTCCTCAGCTAAAATTCGAGAGCTGTTTCTTACTATTGACTATCTCTCAGACTCAAATAAGTGCCAAGTGGGAGATCAGCTTAGTAATGATAAGGCTGTTATCACAATCAATGCTGAGAAGGCATTCGATTCAGTTCATCATGACCATCTCCTCCATACGCTAGGTCAGTTTGGTTTTAAGGGACAATTTTCTAAATTTATTAAAAATCTGTATAGCAATGCATCTACAAGGTTAATAGTGAATGCCAGACAATCATCAGATATATGTCTAGCAAGGGGCACAAGGCAGGGATGTCCTCTTTCTCCCTTGCTTTTTAACGTAGCAATTGAACCCCTTGCAATCTTGATTAGACAGGAAATTGAAGGAATAGAAATAGGCAATAGAGAACTCAAAATCGCATTGTATGCGGACGACATCTTAATTTACATAAGAGACACTCAGACAAATTTACCTAAGTTATTGTCAATTATAAATCAGTTTAGTATGTTCTCAGGCTATAAAATAAATGCATCAAAATCCGAATTATGTTGGTTAAAAAGACCTAATCAATTGGAGAAAAATATACCATTTAAAATTGTTAAAGAATCGTTTAGATACTTAGGTATCATAGTTTCACTAACACCTGAGAAGTGGTATAGTCTTAATATTCTACCAATTTTAAAGAGAATAGTCAGCACAATGAAAAACTGGCAGAATCTTCCCATCTCACTTTCAGGGCGTATTGCCTTGTATAAAATGATTCTATTTCCAAAAATTTTATATATCATTCAAAATTTTCCAGTTCTGTTGAAAGTTAAAGATGTCAAGGTTTTAAACATGGCTCTAAGAAAATGTATATGGCAAGGCAAAAAGCCTAGAATTGCGTTAGATAAACTTAGCTTACCGCAAAAAATAGGAGGCCTTGCATTACCAGATCTCTACCTATACAATCTGGCGGGATTGGCTCGAATTGTAGTTGATTTGATCTCCCTTAAAGATTATGTAACGGACAATGATCTAGAAAGAAATATAACTTCTCCATATCTTCCAACAGCACTAATACATATCGAATTGGAAGAGTTACCAATGGAAATTAAGAATCTTAAAGCTATTATTACCCCAATTAAAGCTTGGTCAAAGATATGTAATTTGTTAAAAATAGATAAAAAAAATCTCCAAGTATTTACCATTGAAAGGGAATCCCCATCTAACAATGGGCTTACAATCAATCCCATTGCAAAGATGGCAAGTGGCGGGTTTAGACAAAGTAATACAACTAGTTGATATTCCAGGGAGGTTTATTAAAACATTTGCTGACCTGAGAACGGAGTTTGATATCTCCCAAAAGGAATTTTATGTCTATTTACAGGCAAGACATTATACTTGGAAACTGATAAATCATTCAGGATGGGATTGGTCACTAGGACCTTTGGAGAACTGGCTGAATCAGGTTAAAAAGGGACGGTTAACAATTACATACTGTTATCAAATTCTGAATTCAGAAAAAGGGAGGAATAATATATTAAGAATTGAGTCTAAATGGGCGCCTAACTTAGCTCAGGAGCAGACTGAGGCAGATTATATCCAAACATCATTATTAGAAGTTAGACGAACAACTCTTTCTGCAACCTGGCGAGAATCCCATATAAAACTGCTATACATTACCTATTTTACCCCTGAAAAAGGACATAGATGGGGGAACCTTCAATTTAATAAATGCCCGAAATGTTTATTAAAGGCGGCTAATTTAAAAGATATGATATGGGATTGTCCAAAATTAAAATCGACGTGGAAGAAGCTGGAATATTGGTTAAACAAAAGGGTCGGAGTCTCTCACCTGGACCTATCATTTACAAAGATAATATTTCTTAGGTTAGATCCAAGAATTCTATCAGATAAAAAAAAAAATTGTTAACGTGGCCATATAAGCAACTAGGTATATGATCTTCAAAAAATGGAAGGAGGTGTCTGCTCCATCTATCCCAGAAATTATTAATTCTATAAAAAAAACAATGCATACTTGAACAATATAATACAAAACTGTACGATACAAATAGTGTGTGTAACTTCTTTCAAAAATGGTCTGCATTTATAAAAACCTTGCCAAAAAAAGAAATTGATCATTTAATTTACCCATTTAGACACTCAGAACTAGTCATTTTGGGAGTATGGTAAAAAACAAAATAACATACAAGTGGAATTTTTTTTTTTGTTTTTGTTTTTGTTTTCTTCCCCAACCCTCCCCCCCCCCCTCTGAGATAAGATAACATATTTCATATGTTATTTTGAGTACTCAAGAAATCCAAGAAAATTTTCAACAAATAATGTTGTATTAGCATTGTCGGACACGGGATGGAAAGTTAAATTGGTCCCTTACTCCTTATTAAGGGATCAAATTCTGTCTTGTGTTTTTTTTTTTTGTTTTCTTTTTTTCTTTTCTTATTATAGATAATTGTTTTTTTCAAACTTAGCTTGGCATAGTATGTAATTATAAGGTAAAAGTCTTACAAAATATTTTAAACTAAGAAGGTTCAAAATGGTTAAAGACTTAAAGATAAAGTGTTTTTTTTTTTGTGGTTCTTTTCTTTATTTTATTTTTCCCTTTTGGGTATACTGTGACAATGTAACTTGTAAGATTAAATGAGACAATGAGACAATGTAAAAGAAACAAACTTATGTGTTAACATGTTGGAAAATCCAATAAAAATGAACGTTTAAAAAAAAAAATTGCATGCCCTATTTAAATCATGAAAGATTTTTTTTTACTTTACTGTCCCTTTAAACTATATCATGCAACTTTTAAATTGTATTGAGAAAAAACCCCAACAAAAGTGGAAAGCTTATGCTTCCTAGAGTGCGTAATAAACTGAAGTGCAAGGTACTGCTTTAAAAAAGCCGTCTATGTCACTGAACCGTGAATGTGTGCAGACGCTGTCGCAGGGTGCAAGTATATGTGCGTTCCAGATGGCGGCATCCAGTATGAAGATGCAGAGCTTCACCAGCTAGCACTTGTAATGGATTAAAAAAAGAGAATAGCTCTGAAGATAGGACAGGGGGAAAAACAATAGCATGATAAATAATAACCTTGTTATTCTAGTTGTACCCAGCAATTTAAAGGCATGAAACCCCAAAATTTTCTTTCATGATTTAGATAAATTATAAACATTATTCTAATTTACTTCAATTATCAACTTTGCTGTATTCTCTTGGTATCCGTTCTTGAAAGAGCAGCAATACACTACTGGGAACTAGCTGAATACATTGGTAAGCCAATGACAAGAGGCATCTATGTGCTGCCACCAATCAGCAGCTAGCTCAGAGTTCCTGAGCCTATCTATGGGCCCCATAGTACCAATTGAGCATCGTTTAAATGCCACAGCCTACCTGAGTATTGTTGCTGACCATGTCCATTCATTTATGACTGCAGTGTAGCCATCTTCTGATGGCTACTTCCAGCAGGATAATCCACCATGTCACAAAGCTCAAATTATCTCAGTAAGATGTACCTAATAAAGTGGCCGGTGACAGTATATTTGTTTAAAAGAATATCAGATATATGTAGAAATATTTAATTATGAATACATAGAACATATTCCGTTACATAAAGTAAGTACATTGGAATTTGAAACATTTATATTTTCATGTCAGGTTAGCGCTAATGAGAATATGTGATGGTGTTTGCGCGAGAGGGGGGTGTATTTTTCCACCTTTTTTTCTCCATTGACTTCTGTAGGGAATACGTGAACGCGCACGCGATATTCTAAGTTCGGATTTTTGCACTAGTCGGGTTACTGTTAGATCAAAAACAGTTTACTTCCAATTAGATAAAAAATCTTACTTCTAGCGAAGTTATCGCTCTAGAGTAAATGTAAAATACCGCTCCACTTTGTAATCTGGGTCTTACTTTTTAAAAATACATGTACAAATTATTCTCAGGCTAATCTTTGCTCTGAATAAATTATTACAGCAAGAATTAATTTACAGCCAGATTACGAGTTTTGCGTTATGAGTGGCTCGGTAATAACTTGCAAGTTATTTCCACTGCTCACCTTTATTAGCGCTGCTATTACAGGTTTGCAAAAAACGTAGCGATATGGCTGCGTTGAGCTCTATACAGCACACAAATACCAGCGCTGCTCTGAGCTGCTTTGACGTACTCGTGCACGATTTCCCCATAGACATCAATGGGGAGAGCCGGCTTAAAAAAAAGCCTAACACCTGCAATAACGGAGCGTAAAGCTCAGTAACACAGCCTCATTGATCTCTATGGGGAAACAAAAGCTATGTTTACACCTAACACCCTAACATAAACCCAGAGTCTAAACACCCCTAATCTGCTGCCCCCAACACCTACATTACACTTATTAACCCCTAATCTGCCACCCCCAATGTGGCTTGTTTATTTTTTTTTTAATTTAGCTATTTGTATTTAATGTTAGGTTTAACTGTAAAACAGATTAGGTTTTATTTTACAGGTAAATGTGTATTTATTTTAACTAGGTAGCTAGTAAATAGTTAATAACTATTTACTAACTAGTCTACCTAGTTAAAATAAATACAAACTTACCTGTGAAATAAAAATAAAACCTAAGATAGCTACAATGTAACTATTTGTTTTTTTGATAGGTAAGTAGTGGCGGCGATGTGCGGAGCGGCAGATTAGGGGTTAATAATTTTATTTTAGTGTTTGCTATGCGGGAGGGCCTCGGTTTAGGGGTTAATAGGTAGTTTATGGGTGTTAGTGTACTTTGTAACACTTTAGTTATGAGTTTTATGCTACAGATTTGTAACGTAAAACCCATAACTACTGACTTTAGATGGCGGTGCGAATCTTGACGGTATAGGCTGTACTGCTCACTTTTTGGCCTCCCAGGCAAAACTCGTAATACCGGCGCTATGGGAGTCCCATTGAAAAAGGACTTTTTGAAAGGTGCGGTAGTTACGTTGCGTTACGGCCAAAAAAGTGTGCGGTACAGCTATACCTACAAGACTCGTAATAGCAGCGGTAGTGAAAAAGCAGCTTTATGATCCATAACGCAAAACTCGTAATCTAGCCGTTAGTGTTTAAATTCCCTTTACATCTAAAACCTCCAAATGCACATACCTACCAAGTAGTACACATTTTGTGCATATCCCTCTAATTATAGGTGCCACCATTTTGGAACATAGTATCATTTGATCACCATTTCTAAAGAATTGTGATAGACCGCTCAATGTCTAATTACATTACATTTATTTGTATTAATCCCTTTGTACTGTGTATAATAATAATCATTTACATGTGCGAAAACTTTTTTCATCAAACTGCAGGCTTTTATAGAAATAGAAATAATCAAACACCAAACCATAAACCTTTTAACCCTTAAAAAAATCTATTCCTATTTATATATTTTTTTTATTAGAAACTGTATGTAATGTACTTATGTTGTGGGTTTTATTTCTACATTTTAATCTAGGGGGTAAATTAAATAAGCAGCGGCTCGCCTGAAACAAAAATTAAGAAGCAGTGGTCGTAAGACTCCTGCTCCTTACCTTGTTGACGGACTGAAATCATCCCGATCCGATCCGATCGGGTTGATTGACACCCCCTTCTAGTGGCCGAATGGCCGCGAGTGAGAAGGAGACGGCATTGCGCAAGCATTTCCCTAGAAATGCTTGTGCAATGATAAATGCCGACAGTGTATGCGGTTGGCATTTAGCGAGGTCAAGCGGACATGATTCACTACAGCGAATCATATCTGCTCAAGCATACAGATTTACTTTCAATTTGTGATATTCGCATAAGTTACTGCGGTCGCAATACTGTTATCACGACCTGTGCTAACTTTAGCATGCCTCTTATAATCTAGTCCTATATGATAAAGGCAAAGACACCAGTAACGTATCGTTGGAAAAGATAGGTGATGTGAGATTCTATGAATTGCTAACATTATCTCATATTAACAATGAGTCCCTTGGCTGCCTCACCAGAATATGTTAATATAGCCCAGTCTATTTATGATTACTTACTGAAAAAATATTAATTTCTACTGCCTAATGTCCTTATTATATAAAAACTTAATATCAAAAACTAAAACATCAATTCTTGAAACTAAAAATTGTAAGCAAAATTGATAATATTAAAAAAAAGTGTATTCTCCTTAAGTAGCTAATAAGAACTATTCTCTCTAAAAAAATTAGACGTCAAATTATTTTATTTGAAAGCAGAAAATATCTTCTGTAACTCTAAAACAACCTAAACTGTTTTTTAAAGGACACACAATAGCATTTACACAAAGCTCTCACAGAGAGTGTATATATTGGGCAAATTAATTTTTAATTTCTAATTACTTTTTTATCATTTTTTATTCAATAATTTGTAATTGTGTTGCATTGTAATGAATGTGACAAATTAATTACATATACAGGAACCAGCCAGGTTTATATTTTTATGGTATTGTAAATAAAACATGTTTTGTTTTTCTCTTTGTCATTGAATGGATATAAATAATGCCCATAATGCACTGCCTAGGGTGATCTCAGTCACATGACCATTTTTTAATCAACTGTAAAGTGTAAAAATAGTTTTTAAATGTTATCTACAGGTTATTTAAGCTAGAACACAAGTTATAAACTCCTTGGGTTTTTTTAGAACTGCGCTTTGAATTTAATTATTGAACAATTCCATGTTGCTGAATTTTTCATCGCTTTTGTTCTTAACTAATTTACTGACCTTTACTGAATTGAATTCTAATGGCTCAGTATTGATCATACTGATGAAAGGTTATTTATTACACAATATTAAATAGAATTTAGACAAACAGTATTTTGTAGGTTGATTTATTTTAGCCTATGAACAATTCATCTAGTGCTCTCACAATATCTAGCCTATCTGTTTTATGCGTATTACAGTATTCCTTTTGTATCTTACAACGTATTGTCTCAAGTCAGGAGAGGATTTTAGTATCTTATAGAATCTTATAGTACTTTTTTGGTAGACCTATGCTTGACAACAGGAATTAAAGGGATATTCCAGCCAAAATTGGAATACACATGGATACATTTCAGTTTTGAATAGAAGCGTTTTTGCAATATACATGTATTAGCAAAAATGCTTCTAATAAAAGCTATAGCTGTTTCAAAAGAGTATTTAAGTATGCACCGTGCACCAGCATTTCAAACACAGCACTAGCTTAGAGAGCCTATTAACAGATAGAGTACTATCTGTTAATGACTCAATTTGTTAATTGATGGCATGATACAAGCCCCACTGGTGCTCTGAGCAGCTGCAGTATTTAAAATGCTGGAGCACTGTGAATATCTAGTTATGCTTCACATGCACATGCAGAGAAAAATGTTAACACTAAAAAAAGTCATAACTTTTATTAGACCCTCCAACCTGTGACAATCCTGCAGGATCTTGGAAAGCTTTGAGGACTGCATTATAAAGCACTATGGAAGTCACCCCTGGGAAGTGATTGCAATGTATCTGTGATCACATGCCTGTCAGTGTGGCACCTCAATTTCATGAGATACATTTTCATCTCAGTTTTTATCTCATGCTGTTGCTGGATGTCTGCATGTGAGGCTATCCAGTATCAGTACAGCAACAGTCAAGCTTCACTGTAACTTGTATACAATCACTGTGACAGCCAATCAAATTCTATTGGTTGTATACTTAAAATAGAGCCTGGATACTAGCATGCTGCAATGCATGCTGGGATCATGCTCGGTGAGCTATCACTGGATGTCTCAGGAGGGAGACAGCCTAGTGACGCCCAATACAATGCCCCCATGGTCATGTGTTCACTGTGACAGCCAGTCACATTGATGATATGTTAGACCCTTCCCTTATCTCCCTGCCAGCACCAATATTAATGAAACAATTAACATTTATTTTAGTAAATTGTTTTTTAATAAATTTATTTTATGAAATTCACAGTCATGATTCATGAATGCTTACTCTATAATGTAGGCACAAGCCCTTTAAAAGGTACTCTTGTAACCATGTTTTGACGTAGTATTAAAAATTATATAAAACAAGGGCAACAGCTACTATTAAGCAATAGTGTACGTTGTAAGATGACTATCACATGATACAGAGTTTCAAATTTAAATACATGTTGAAATTTGTTTAAAGAAATCTACTGCTCAGCTAATTTAAACCCTAATGGGCCACCGATGTACCCAGTAAGTTGTTGGTTTTTCTATGGGGATTGCATTTTTAATATAGCGACGAGATCACTGGCAGCGAGACCCACACTATTAAAACATTTTTTTTTAAACGTAACGACCAGCGACGTACAGGGTAAATTGTGGTTGTTAAGGAGTTAAAATTCTGTGTACGTGCTATTGCATTGTCTTTTTATTATGTACTTGTTTATTATGCAATTCTTCTATATTTAATGGTCATTTAATTGCTGATATATATGTATAATATATATACAGTATATACAGTATCCCACAAAAGTGAGTACACCCCTCACATTTTTGTAAATATTTTATTAGATCTTTTTATGTGACAACACTAAAGAAATTACACTTTGCTACAATGTAACGTAGTGAGTGTACAGCCTGTATAACAGTGTAAATTTGCTGTTCCTCAAAATAACTCAACACACAGCCATTAATGTTTAAACCATTGGCAACAAAAGTGAGTACACCCCTAAGTGGAAATGTCCAAATTATGCCCAATTAGCCATTTTCCCTCCCCGGTGTCATGTGACTCGTTAGTGTTACAAGGTCTCAGGTGTGAATGGGGAGCAGGGGTTTTAAATTTGGTTTATCGCTCTCACACTCTCTCATACTGGTCACTGGAAGCTCAACATGGCACCTCATGGCAAAGAACTCTCTGAGGATCTGAAAAAAGAATTGTTACTCTACATAAAGATGACCTAGGCAATAAGAAGATTGCCAAGACCCTGAAAGTGAGCTGCAGCACGGTGGGCAAGACCATACAGCGGTTTCACAGGACAGGTTCCATTCAGAACAGGCCTTGTCATGGTTGACCAAAGAAGTTGAGTGCACGTGTTCAGCATCATATCCAGAGGTTGTCTTTGGGAAACAGACGTATGAGTGCTGCCAGCATTGCTGCAGAGGTTGAAGGGGTGGGGGGTCAGCCTGTCAGTGCTCAGAACATACGCCGCACACTGCATCAAATTGGTCTTAATGGTTGTCGTCCCAGAAGGAAGTCTCTTCTAAAGATGATGCACAAGAAAGCCCGCAAACAGTTTGCTGAAGACAAGCAGACTAACTGGAAACATGTCCTGTGGTCAGATGAGACCAAGATAAACTTATTTGGTTCAGATGGTGTCAAGCTTGTGTGGAGGCAACCAGGTGAGGAGTACAAATACAAGTGTGTCTTACCTACAGTCAAGCATGGTGGTGGGAGTGTCATCGTCTGGGCCTGCATGAGTGCTGCCGGCACTGGGGAGCTAGATTTAACTGGGGGAACCATGAATGCCAACATGTACTGTGACATACTGAAGCAAAGAATGATCCCCTCCCTTTGGAGACAGGGCCGCAGGGCAGTATTCCAACATGATAATGACCACAAACACACCTCCAAGACGACCACTGACTTGCTAAAGAAGCTGAGGGTAAGGCCTCTATTTATGAAAGGTCTTGCGGACTTGATCCGACAGTGTGGATCAGGTCCGCAAGACCTCACTGAATGCGGAGAGCAATACGCTCTCCGTATTCAGCATTGCACCAGCAGCTCACAAGAGCTGCTGGTGCAACGCCGCCCCCTGCTGACTCGCGGCCAATCAACCACCAGCAGGGAGGTGTCAATCAACCCGATCTTATTCGATCTGGTTGAATTGTGGCGATTCCTGTCCGCCTGCTCAGAGCAAGTGGACAGGGTTATGGAGCAGCGGTCTTTAGACCGCTGCTTCATAACTGCTGTTTCTGGCGAGTCTGAAGACTCACCAGAAACACGGGCCATCAAGCTCCATTCGGAGCTTGATAGATAGGCCCCTAAATGTGAAGGACTGGCCAAGCATGTCTCCAGACCTAAACCCTATTGAGCATCTGTGGTGCATCCTCAAACGGAAGGTGGGGGAGTGCAAGGTCTCTAACATCCACCAGCTCTGTGATGTTGTCATGGAGGAGTGGAAGAGGACTCCAGTGGCAACCTGTGAAGCTCTGGTGAACTCCATGCCCAAGAGGGTTAAGGCAGTGCTGGAAAATAATGGTGGCCACACAAAATATTGACACTTTGGGCCCAATTTGGACATTTCCACTTAGGGGTGTACTTTTGTTTCCAACGGTTTAGACATTAATGGCTGTGTGTTGAGTTATTTTTAGGGGACAGCAAATTTACACTGTCATACAAGCTGTACACTCACTACTTTACATTGTAGCAAGCAAAGTGTCAATTCTTCAGTGTTGTCACATGAAAAGATATAATAAAATATTTACAAAAATGTGAGGGTTGTACTCACTTTTGTGGGATTCTATATATATGTGTATATATATAAACACAAATCTGCAGAGTCGACCCACCAACTGTCACCTGCCTGGGTGCAATGATACAAGGCAATAATCACAGAAAGGATTGCACTCTCAGGACTTATTCAATAAGTAATCACAAATACTTCAATGAAACGTTTTATATATATATATACACACACACGTTTTAAGCCCCTTTAATGAGATATTCCTTATCATTTATTTACACATTTCACAACTCTAAACTGTGCTTTACAGTGGTTATATGCACATACTTATTAACTATTTGAGTGCTAAGCACTTTCCCACCTGGGTGCTAAGCTTTTTTAAGGTTTGTTTTTTTTATAAAACAATTTTTTTTCCCCAAATCCCCAAGACTTACACTGTTGGAAAGGTTAGGCGATTACCTTTCCAACGGTGGGTCTTGGGGGTCTGTAGCTGCTTAGATGCCTGAGATACAGGCTTCTAAGCAGCATGACCCTGCTCCTATACTTAACATTGCTAAGTATAAATAAAGTTGCACGGTGACATCATCACGTCATTACGCGTGATGTCAACGCGCATAACGTGAAGCCCCGGCGATGCCTGTAACTATGCAGGTAGGAGCGGGTGGGAGCCCCCAGATCTCCCTCAAGGTGGGAGAGTGCTAGCGACGGCTCTGAGCCATCGTTAGCACCAGAGTGGGAAACTCTGCGACGGCTCAGAGCCATCGTTAGCACTCAAGGGGTTAAATCAGTAATTGTTTACTAACTCAAGAACCAGCAGCAACATAAGTGAGGTGTCATTAAAAGGAAGAATTCTAGAGTATCTCAGTAACATATTCCTGTTCTCAAACGGTATTTACAATGATTAACAAAACTTATTTGTACTTTGATCTCATGAGACCCAGGATCCATTTAAATTAACGGCATTAAAAAAATATATTGCATGAATCTATAAAATGTTGCACAGATATATATATTAAAATGTTACATTTTCCTTGCCACCCCATTAATGTCCATAGCATGATGTATATATGTTGTCCCTTTATTATACTCGGTCACATATTTCATATTTTGTCTATTGCAGTAGCATATCGTTGTGCTGTCATCACAAACTAGTTCAGATTTTAAAGCCATGATTTGTAATAACACAGAGTTGCTTAGTTCTCCATTTATCAGAAATTCAATTAGTAGCAATCGTTATTATTAATTTTATAGGAATTATTAACAGACGAAAGTGAAGAATGGAATTTTAAAGCCATTTCTTATGAAGCGGCCTCAGGTTAAGAAAGCTCTGTCACCAGGATATTAATGAGATGCCTTAAGGTGCAAATGATATTTTAATAGGTGTTACCTAACAAGGCTGCCCCTCATATACAGTCACACATTAACTTGCACGCTTCCTGAAGATTTTTCCCCATGTTACAATCAGTTATTAGAATGTATGAACACTCACTTTGACACTTTAATAAAATGTCAGCCATCATCAATTTAAGATTTAATAAAAATAAAATTAAAAATGTATTACGCTCCTCAACGTTATGCTTAAAGTACAATTTTCACAAATTTTTAAATTAGATTTTTTTTTTTCTCTTGAAATGAATGCTAGAGTTAAGGGATGGGTGTTGTGATAGGGCATGCATGGAATTATGACTTTGAAGATATCATAAATGGATAACAAAGGCAAAAATTGGAACTGTATTGTAATTAAACAAGTCTAAATGAAAAATGGAACATGAATATAAATATATATATATATATATATAAATATATACTGTATATATACATATTTATATGTATCTATATATATATATATATATATACACACACACACATCTACATTAAAAAAAAATGAAAGTATATTTGTTGTACATTCATTATATATTAGAAATTAAGCACAGCGTTACTAAAGAATTGCTTTAAAATTGTAATTTACAATGTTTTGCAGATCTAAAGAGGTCCAGGGATACACCCCTTACAAAAATTGTCCCTGGTATCCTTTGCAGTAGAGAATTAGAACAGATATAAATGAGTTTGTGATCTGATCTGTGTATAATGTTGCAGGATAAATATATTTTACCATACTTAAAGTGATATTAAAGTTAAACCTTTATGATTTGGTGCAAAGCATGCAGTTTTTAATATACTTCTTAAATTTACTTCAAATTTACTCCATTGTCTTGGTATCCTTTGTTGAAAAGCATACCTAGGTAGGCTCAGAAGAAGCAATGCACTAGTGGAAGCTAGAAGGTAATTGGTGGCTATGCACATTGTCATTGGCTCGTCAGATATATTAAACTAGCTCCTAGTTGTGCATTGCTGCTCAGGAGCTATCTTTAACTATGTGTTTAACTGCTTTGTAGGGACTTAACACATGGGCGCCTTCAGACTCGCCAGAAACAGACCTCTGCTCCATAACCTGTCCGCCTGCTCTGAGCACGCAGACAGACATCGCCGGAAATCAACCCGATCGCGTACGATCGGGTTGATTGACACCTCCCTGCAGGCGGCCCATTGACCGCGAGTCTGCAGGGGTCGGCGTTGCACCAGCAGCGAGGTCTGGCGGACCTGATCCGCAATGTCGGATCAGGTCCGGCAGACTTTGTTAAATAAAGGCCATAGGGGTCAATTCCAACCTTTTTTTGACATCAGAGCAATCACAATCCAAATGATACCACCATTTATTTTTTGGATCTGAGTGAATATTGCCCATACAATGCATAGACAATACAAGTTATCAACTAAATGTCAACCACAAAGTGGACACATTGGTCTAGATTACGAGTGTAGAGCTAAAATATTGCACACCCACAAAAGGGCAAATTTACCCGTTTGCAGTTGCGCGATAATTAAACAGCCATTACAGGTGGCTGGTTATTCCTAACTCAAGCTCACGGTAGCAATTAGCGCTTATAAAATGAACCAGAGGTCAGACCTCTGTTTAATTTTATAAATATGCCACTAACACCCCCAAAATACAGTCTAGTGTATTTTATTAAAAAATAAAGATGGCAGCATCTTTATTTTTTAATAAAATTATTGCACTAGGCAGTATTTTAGGGCTAAAGATTGTGGGAGTCGGGTGTTTGAAAAAACGTCACTTAAAAGTGTCTTTACAATGCAGTCAATGGGAACTGTGTGTTCCCAGTAAATATATATGTATATGCTTATATAAATATATATTTATGTGTTAATATGTGTACACTGCTGCCCATCGCTGCGCTACATACCCCCTGTTCTGCGCGAGTTCTGATGCTGTGTATATACAAAGGCTCCCATAGGAGTCTATGGAAGTGCGCTCATCTGAGCGCAATGCTTCCCTGTAATGCAAATGTGAGTTTGCATTCGCATTGCTGAAAACTTGTAATACCAGTGCACATTATCGTGCGCTGGTATTACACAGTGAAGCGCAAATATCGCTTTTATCTAAGCGATATTTAGCGCTCCACTTGTAATCTGGCGCATTTTATTAACAGCCAAAGATTCAAAGCCCATAGAACAACTATTAATACACATGGGCTAAAGATCTATTCATGCTGAACAAGATGGTGACACACATGCTAACAATATTTTTGCCAAATGATGCTAAAAACATCAGTATTATCATTAGCATCATCAAAATATAAATGTAAAATCATGAATAAAACATATCTACAAGATATTGCCAGTTGCAAAATCATTACAGATATCAGTACCAATATCAGTAAATGACATTAAAACATATTTTAATTAAAAAAAAACA
The DNA here is from genome assembly GCF_027579735.1 of Bombina bombina. Lineage (NCBI taxonomy): Eukaryota > Metazoa > Chordata > Amphibia > Anura > Bombinatoridae > Bombina > Bombina bombina. The sequence goes on along the minus strand of NC_069509.1, from coordinate 152,774,616 downwards.
AATGCCAATTTATCCAATTACCAAAACAAACATACAAATGTACTCAACCCCATTAACCTGTTATAAACTTAATAGACGTGCAGCAGCGAATTATTTGTTTCAGACAAATTATTCATAAAAAAAAAAAAATCAGAAAATTTTGTTTATCGAATATTTGTTTTCTGGACAATGCGGTATTCAACAAATACTGAATATTCGGTAACATCTACATTCATTTTCATTTAAACAAATGTAAATATTCCTTTGCTGCAGGTAAGAAACTTAAAAACACGTACCTCTAGAGCGTTAGTGGAGCTGTGCTAATCCTGAGCCTTCTTCACTGAGTCCAGGGGGCCGAATTATCATGTTCCGTCTGGCTCGCCGGAAACTGTAGTTATGAAGCAGCAGTCTAAAGACTGCTGCCTCTGAGGCTTGCGGTCTTCAATCTGCACGATCCTATATGATCGGGCTGATTGACACCCGCGAATTTGCAGGGGGTGGCATTGCACAAGCAGTTCACAAGAACTGCTTGTGCAATGATAAATGCCGACAGCGTATGCTGTCAACATTTATCGATGTGCGGCGGACATGATATGCTACATTGTATCATGTCTGTCCGCACTTTAGTAAATCGGCCGCCAGAACTGCATTATAAGAAGATTTAGAGTGGCCGATCCCAAAGCCTGCGCTATAGGGGATTACATTTTTGTTAATGTTCCTTTAAAGTATGGGTTTGATCACAATCCTTTACCAAAACTAATGATTTTCTACAGAATATCACAATAAAGTCCATGTTTTTTTTTTGTAGATCAGATAATTATCAACGGAAAATCACCATTAAAACCTATTGAGGTTTTAGTAGATAAATCATTTAATAAACTTTACTAAAGTATTGTGATTAGAGAATTGCATTCGGGTTTTGGAAGAATGCAAATTTGTCCGAATTTTGCTAATTCGTCAAGTCGTTGTTTGATATTTGAACGAATGATTGTTTGACAAATTCTATTTGTTCATGCCATTTGGCCCCCAGAAAAAGGTGCAGGAATGGGGGAAGGAGTTATTGTTTGGTTAATAAGCTCTTCTGTTTGTAATAATGTACAGGGGGTCTTATCATTCATTTGTCCATTGTCCCCTGTCCAATCTTGCTATAATATTACTAATGAGAGCCGGCACTAAATGCTGGATTTTAATTATACAGGAGTTGTATGTTCTTTTAAGATTTTTGTTATTATTGTCTATCAGCTAGATTACGAATTTGGCGTTATGATTGAAAAAGCAGCGTTATGGCCCATAACGCTGCTTTTTCCCTAACGCTGCTATTACGAGTCTTGTAGGTATAGGTGTACCGCACACCTTTTAGGCCGTCACGCAACCTCATTACCGCACTTTTTCAATGGGACTCCCATAGCGCCGGTATTACGAGTTTGCCTGGGAGGCCAAAGAGTGAGCGGTACACTCTATAACCACAAGATCCGTACCGCCATCTAAAGTCAGTAGTTATGAGTTTTACGTTACAAAGCTGTGGCATAAAACTCATAACTAAAGTGTTACAATGTACACTAACACCCATAAACTAACTATTAACCCCTAAACCGAGGCCCTCCTGCATCACAAACACTAAAATAAAATTATTAACCCCTAATCTGCCGCTCCTGGACATTGTCGGCACTAAAATAAAATTATTAACCCCTATTCTGCCGCTCCCCGACATCGTCGCCACTATAATAAACGTATTAACCCCTAAACCGCAGTCCTCCCGTATCGCAAAAACTATTTAAAGATTATTAACCCCTCATCTGCCGTCCTCCCACACCGCCGCTATAATAAACCTATTAACCACTAAACCGCAAGCCCCCCACAACAAAATATACTATAATAAATTATTAACCCCTAAACCTCTGACCTCCCACATCACTAACTCTACATAAATATATTAACCCCTAAACCTAACCCTAACCCTAACGTAACCTTAAGCCTAACCCTAACACCCCCTAACTTAAATATAATTTAAATAAAGCTAAATAAACCTTAAAATTATTACCTAAATAATTCCTATTTAAAACTAAATACATACTTACTTGTAAAATAAAACAATATTACTAATAGTTTTATTGTATCTAGCTTAGGTTTTATTTTTATTTCACAGGTAAGTTTGTATTTATTTTAACTAGGTAGACTAACTATTTAATAACTACCTAGTTAAAATAAATACAAAGTTACCTGTAAGATAAAACCTAACCTGCCTTACACTAAAAACTAACTTTACAATAAAATAAAATAAATTCAATTTTCACTTGTGATGTATCGAGTCCACGGATTCATCATACTTGTGGGATATTCTCCTAACCTACAGAAAGTGGCAAAGAGAGCACCCACAGCAGAGCTGTCTATATAGCTCCTCCCTTAGCTCCACCCCCCAGTCATTCTCTTTGCCTACTCTAAGTACTAGGAAGGGTAACATGAGTGTGGTGACAAAAATGTTAGTTTTTATTTTCTCAAGCAAAAGTTTGTTATTTTAAATGGTACCGGTGTGTACTATTTACTCTCTGGCAGAAAAGGGATGAAGATTTCTGCAAGGAGGATGATGATCTTAGCACTTTGTAACTAAGATCCACTGCTGTTCTCACAAGGGCTGAAGAGTACAGGAAAACTTCAGTTGGGGGAACGGTTTGCAGGCTAAACTGCAATGAGGTATGTTCAGTCTATTTTTTTCTAGACAGACTGTGATAATTCTAGAAAAGCTGTATTCAGACACTTAATAGGAATCCCAGCTTGCATAAAGGGCTCATTAGTTACTGGTGACACTGATAGGAAAAAAACGTTTTTGTTTTTTTATAAAAAATGCAAACATAATGTTTTTTGAGGGACTTTAAGGGGTCATTGTGGCTTGTTTAAGGGTTATTAACCCACATGGCTAGTTTAAGAAACACTCTGTTGTATTTCTTTTAGGCCCCATAACATCAAGTGAGGTGGGAGGGGCCTAATTTCGTGCCTCAGTTGCGCACTTTCTTTTCCTCAGAGACATCCAGCTGCTTCTCCAGAGGTTCCTACTGTGTTTGAGGGCTGTAAAGAAGCTTTATTCCCCACAAATCGTTCCTAAAGGGCAGGTAGGCACCACAGCAGAGCTGTGGCAAGCTGCTGAACGTTTTTTACCGGTTTTTGACATTTTGTCAATCCGGTTTTTACATTAAGGTGTTAATTGTTTATTTGCATAGCTGTGCAACGTTACTAAGGCTTTATGATGCTACTGTAAAAATTTTGTTTACTGCTTTTTTACACTGTTTTGCAGAGTTTGTGCAGCTTTTTGTCTCTTAAAGGCACAGTACCGTTTTTTTGTTTTTTTCTAAGTGTTATTTGCTTTGATTAAAGTGTTTTCCAAGCTTGCTTGTTACATTACTAGCCTGTTTAACATGTCTGACACCAAGGAAAATCCTTGTTCAATGTGTTTAGAAGCCATTGTGGAACCCCCTCTTAGAATGTGTCCCACTTGCACTGATATGTCTATAAATTATAAAGAGCATATTTTAGCACTTAAAAATATTGCAATAGATGATTCTCAGACAGAAGGAAATTAAGGTTTAACATCTAGCTTTCCCCAAGTGTCACAACCAGTAACGCCCGCACAAGTGACGCCTAGTACCTCTAGTGCGTCAAATTCATTTACCTTACAAGACATGGCCACAGTTATGAATACAACCCTCACAGAGGTTTTATCCAAACTGCCTGGTTTACAAGGAAAGCGTGACAGCTCTGGGTTAAGAACAAATGTTGAGCTGTCTGACGCTTTAGTAGCCGTATCCGATATACCCTAACAATGTTCTGAGGTGGGGTAAGGGATTTGTTATCTGAGGGAGAGATTTTTGATTCAGGAAAGATGCTCCCTCAGACAGATTCTGATATTACGCCCTTTAAATTTAAGCTTGAACACCTCCGCTTATTGCTCAGGGAGGTACTAGCGACTCTAGATGATTGTGATCCTATAGTGATCCCAGAGAAATTGTGTAAAATGGACAAATACTTAGAGGTTCCTGTTTACACTGATGTTTTTCCAGTCCCCAAGAGGATTGTGAATATTGTTACTAAGGAGTGGGATAGACCAGGTATTCAGTTCGCTCCCCCTCCTGTTTTTAAGAAAATGTTTCCCATATCTGACACCATGCGGGACTCGTGGCAGACAGTTCCTAAGGTGGAGGGAGCTATTTCTACTCTGGCTAAGCGTACAACTATACCTATCAAAGACAGTTGTGCTTTCAAAGATCCTATGGATAAAAAATTAGAGGGTCTCCTGAAGAAAATTTTTGCTCATCAAGGTTTTCTTCTCCAACCTATTGCGTGCATTGTTCCTGTAACTACTGCAGCTGCTTTCTGGTTCGAGGCTCTAGAAGAGGCTCTTCAGATGGAGACTCCATTAGAGGATATTATGGACAGAATTAAGGCCCTTAAGTTGGCTAATTCTTTCGTTACAGATGCCGCTTTCCAACTGGCTAAATTAGCGGCAAAGAATTCAGGTTTTGCCATTTTAGCACGCAGGGCATTATGGCTTAAGTCCTGGTCTGCTGATGTGTCATCAAAATCTAAACTTTTCAACATCCCTTTCAAAGGAAAGACCCTATTCGGGCCTGAACAGAAAGAGATTATTTCAGACATCACTGGAGGGAAAGGCCATGCCCTCCCTCAGGATAGAACAAATAAAATGAGGACCAAACAAAATAATTTTCGTTCCTTTCGGAACTTCAAGGGTGGTCCCGCTTCAGCTTCCCCTGCTGCAAAGCAAGAGGGGAATTTTGCCCAATCCAAGTCAGTCTGGAGACCTAATCAGGTTTGGAACAAGGGTAAACAGGCCAAGAAGCCTGCAGCTGCCTCTAAGACAGCATGAAGGGGTAGCCCCCGATCCGGGACCGGATCTAGTAGGGGGCAGACTCTCTCTCTTCGCTCAGGCTTGGGCAAGAGATGTTCACGATTCCTGGGCCTTAGAAATTGTGTCCTAGGGTTATCTTCTGGACTTCAAAGACTCTCCCCCAAGGGGGAGATTTCACATTTCTGCAAACCAGACAAAGATAGAGGCGTTCTTACGCTGTGTAGAAGACCTACATACCATGGGAGTAATCCAAACAGCAAAAAAGAGCAAAAACCATGCGAGTCTCCAGGCACTATAAAGTTCTAAAAATGCATATTTTATTGGAAACCAAAAGAAAAAAAAGTGAATAAAAACAAAATAAACATAAAATGATCAAGCTGGGCTGTCTTACGCGTTTCGGCTACATACTAGCCTTACTCATAGACACACTTTGTAAAGACAGACACTGAGCTTAAATAGCCCCTGTGACTGAAAGAACGAAGCCCCAGCTGAGCATGATTAACAACAAAACATTCCTGTGTGAACTGAGATACAACAGTGTAAATAACAAACATGTAATCAGGATAGGTTCTATACTTTGCAAATATTACATAAGGGGAAAATGAAAAAAGTAAAAAGTACCAGAAAAAAATACACATATGAAACCACCTGTTTAAAGGATAAATTGTTAACACTGGGAGCGTGAAGGAATCAAAGCTACATAATTAAAGGGACATGCTATTATGAACTATAGCATTGGTTTCCAATGCTTGAATGAAAGTGCAAATTTATTAACCCTTTAATATTGCAGCATTGGTTGCTATGGCTTCAATAACAATAAAGTCTGTTAACTAGAGTAAAGCATATAACTTACACATGCTGGCATAACTCTATGAAAATGTATATATATAAAAAGTGAGTTACATATAACAATATTAGAAATTGTTAATAGTATGATAGAAGCTAAAAACTATCAAAACATAGTGCCAGAATCTCTCATTAGTTAACATACTAATACCTATATGTGAAGCCATGCCATAAAATTGATATTTAAGTAAATGTATTAATATTTGTCAGTTGAATAAAGACAATCCTAACAGTAAATCGAATTGAAGTAAAGGCAACCATAATACAGCTAGTTGTCAAATACAAGTCAATTCTATCGGTTTCTTTGCCAGAGGTTGATGACATCACCTTCGATGTTAAAGCCTACTGGTCTCCTTGTTCTGAGTTGAAAAATCCAGTATGCCTCCTGATAAAGGAGCCTACTGGATATGTCACCTCCTCTATCTGGGTTCCTAACTTGCTCAATGACCTGCATTGAAAACTGTTTATATTTTTACCATGTTTAATGATAAAATGACGTGCTAGATCTGAGCATTCAATCCCATTTTCAATACTATTGAGATGCTCACGAATTCGTGTTCGTGCCTCCCTGGTGGAGCAACCTACATACTGTTTTTTACAGGATGTACAATCCACAAGATAAATTACATTGCTAGTGCAGCAATTGGTACAGTTCTTTAGGGAATAAACTCTCTGTGTGGCCATAGACTGAAAACTTTTTGTTACACGAGTGCAGCTACAGGCTATGCACTTGTTAAAATGGCATTTATAATGCCCCTTAACGTGCAACCAACTACTTGTACTTGGCTTTTTCTTTAGCATACTAGGTGATAGCATGCTCCCTAGAGTGCATCCCCTTTTAGCTACAAAGTTGCACCCAGATTGCACATAGTCATTAAGACTATCCTCTGCCGTGAGTATAGGTAAATGTTTAGTGATAATTGAACAAATTTCCCCATATTGAGGGCTATAAGTAGTTGTAAATAGAGGTTTTGATTTATCAAAAGTATTGCTCCTGGCAGAATTGTAATGAGTTGACAACATCGTTGACCTGTCAATACGTTTTACCTCTAATAGGGCCCTATTGACAACCTTCTTATGGTATCCCCTTTCTAGGAGTTGGGTGGTCAATATTTTACTGTTAATTTCAAAATCACTTTCGTTTGTGCAATTACGCTTCAGGCGTATAAACTGACCCTTTGCTATCCCAAAACCAGTATGTCTGGGGTGGTTGCTATTAGCATGCAGAATTTTATTGCATGAGATAGGTTTACGATAAAGATTGGTTACCACCTGACCCTTTTCAACATCACCTGTTAGGGTTAGATCTAGATATGTAGTCTGGTTGGTATCAGATTGGAAGGTAAATTCCAATCCTGCTTCATTCTGATTGATGAAGGACACAAATTGAGATTTCTGATCCTCTGTGCCAGTCCAGATGATCAAAAGATCATCAATGTATCTTTTATAGGTGCTGATGTAATTACGGTATGGGTTTTCAATTATTGGAAAAGACTCTCTTACAGGAGTATAGGATTTGGTGGGACAAGCGTGCCCTAGAGAAATATCTGCAAATGAATCTCATACCAAGGGGACTGAGACTCAATAAATACCCTTCTTTCCATGTTGACGATCAAGATTTCATTAAAGACTGGAATATTATATTGAGTGAATGTTCTAACAGATTGATGGGTTTAATTATAAGATATAAAGAGTCTCAGTTAAAAAAGACCAGGGAGGATCTAGTAAATATCCAAAAGGATCTTAATATCTTTATAAATCACCCAAAATATTCACAGTTCGACCAAATACTACAAGAAACTATAAAAAAATTTAGAACTGACTTAGACAACTTTAAACTTAGAAAGTATAATAGAGATTACGCAGATCACACTAATAATAGGGTATATACCTGGCATCTGCGCTCACAGCTTTCAAACATTAGACAAAGGAAGTCTAGGTCTATTTCTAGATCTATACACTCTACTAGTAAAGAGAGATCTGACAAGAAAGTCACCTTTTCTGATAACGATACGTCTGAGGATGACCTCTCAGACAATGAAAGTAGATTTGATTCGAGTGGTCCCTCAGATGATGAAATTCAAGTATTACGTCCAATTATCAAAAATGCAAGACCAGATCCCATTGTCACAAGAAACACCCATAAGAGGGGCAACATTACCCCAACGATCTCAGTTAATGATCAGAGGAATATGGAGTTTCTTAGTGACAATGAAGCGGATCCCAGACCCACTGCCACCTCAGCACCCACTGACAATTCAGCTGATACACAGGTTTTTCAAAATGCCATCAGAGGCACCGAAGGAGGAGGGGTAAGAGGAAGAGGGGCAAGAGGCAGAAGGGGACGCTACAGGGGCAGGGGAAGATGGAACAAGTATACCCTTTGAAAATCATCAATTTATCTTCCACTAGATTGACTGATGGGGAAATAGAGGTACTCAGTCTGGGTCTAGGTTATGTCCCCACTAAAAAGTTTAATCTTTTCGACACTATTGTCGATGTTAATAGGCTAATTAGAAGTTTAACACTGAAAAAGTTTTTTTGGGACAAACAACCAGACAGTGCCTCTGTACCCCCCTCAAACACACCATTATATCCTACTCAGGAACACATCTATGACATAGTAGATTTTCATGAAGTATGTGATGTACTTAGTCTGCAGGATCTAAGTGCTGAGACACATATGGACTCACAGACCTTAAAATCATCACACATTGGCTACAAACCAAAATCAGTGTTCTACCCCACTCGTGAAAGGGGACCTTTTTTAGAAGCCTTTCACAAAAGGGTAGAACAAGATCTGATTGCACTCCATAATAACCCAAAACATACTTACCCTAATTTAACACCATCACAGAAAGAGGCCTTGGACAAATTAAAATCTAGACAAGACATTACTATCAAAGACTCAGATAAGGGAGGTAGTATAGTGGTTTTGGACAGATCATATTATATAGAGGAGGCACATAGACAATTATATGACAAGGATGTCTATCGAATTTTACCCTCTGATCCCACAGAATTGTTTAAGGCTAAGTTATGGAGTCTCCTGGATGATGGCCTGGAGGAGGGAGTCATAGACCAAGACACATTGAATTTTTTATGTTTCCAATCCAGTTGTACCTATATTTCACCACCTCCCTAAGGTGCATAAATCCTTGGAGGTGGTGAAAGGGAGACCTATAGTCTCGGGTATTGGATCTTTATTTGAACAGTTATCCAGTTGGATTGACTCCCTCCTCCAGCCCATTGTCCTAGAGATCCCTTCTTATTTACATGACACCAAGCATCTTCTTAATTGTCTTAAACAAGTGGCTTGGAATAAAGATTGCTCTTGGCTGACAATTGACGTGGTTGGTTTGTACTCAGCCATCCCGCATGACCAAGAGCTTGAGGCAGTAAGATCTCTTTTAGATCAACTGAGTAGTTATGATGATACTCTTAAAGAATTTATAATTAAAGCATTAGACTTTCTTTTACATCATAATTATTTTAAATTTGAGAATGAGTATTTCCTCCAGAGACGCGGGACCGCCATGGGTGCTAAATTTGCACCATCATATGCGAACATTTTTATGGCTTGGTGGGAGCGGTCCCACGTCTATGGAGAGGAAAACCCATACCGTAATTACATCAGCACCTATAAAAGATACATTGATGATCTTTTGATCATCTGGACTGGCACAGAGGATCAGAAATCTCAATTTGTGTCCTTCATCAATCAGAATGAAGCAGGATTGGAATTTACCTTCCAATCTGATACCAACCAGACTACATATCTAGATCTAACCCTAACAGGTGATGTTGAAAAGGGTCAGGTGGTAACCAATCTTTATCGTAAACCTATCTCATGCAATAAAATTCTGCATGCTAATAGCAACCACCCCAGACATACTGGTTTTGGGATAGCAAAGGGTCAGTTTATACGCCTGAAGCGTAATTGCACAAACGAAAGTGATTTTGAAATTAACAGTAAAATATTGACCACCCAACTCCTAGAAAGGGGATACCATAAGAAGGTTGTCAATAGGGCCCTATTAGAGATAAAACGTATTGACAGGTCAACGATGTTGTCAACTCATTACAATTCTGCCAGGAGCAATACTTTTGATAAATCAAAACCTCTATTTACAACTACTTATAGCCCTCAATATGGGGAAATTTGTTCAATTATCACTAAACATTTACCTATACTCACGGCAGAGGATAGTCTTAATGACTATGTGCAATCTGGGTGCAACTTTGTAGCTAAAAGGGGATGCACTCTAGGGACCATGCTATCACCTAGTATGCTAAAGAAAAAGCCAAGTACAAGTAGTTGGTTGCACGTTAAGGGGCATTATAAATGCCATTTTAACAAGTGCATAGCCTGTAGCTGCACTCGTGTAACAAAAAGTTTTCAGTCTATGGCCACACAGAGAGTTTATTCCCTAAAGAACTGTACCAATTGCCGCACTAGCAATGTCATTTATCTTGTGGATTGTACATCCTGTAAAAAACAGTATGTAGGTTGCTCCACCAGGGAGGCACGAACACGAATTCGTGAGCATCTCAATAATATTGAAAATGGGATTGAATGCTCAGATCTAGCACGTCATTTTATCATTAAACATGGTAAAAATATAAACAGTTTTCAATGGCAGGTCATTGAGCAAGTTAGGAACCCAGATAGAGGAGGTGACATATCCAGTAGGCTCCTTTATCAGGAGGCATACTGGATTTTTCAACTCAGAACAAGGAGACCAGTAGGCTTTAACATCGAAGGTGATGTCATCAACCTCTGGCAAAGAAACCGATAGAATTGACTTGTATTTGACAACTAGCTGTATTATGGTTGCCTTTACTTCAATTCGATTTACTGTTAGGATTGTCTTTATTCAACTGACAAATATTAATACATTTACTTAAATATCAATTTTATGGCATGGCTTCACATATAGGTATTAGTATGTTAGCTAATGAGAGATTCTGGCACTATATTTTGATAGTTTTTAGCTTCTATCATACTATTAACAATTTCTAATATTGTTATATGTAACTCACTTTTTATATATATACATTTTCATAGAGTTATGCCAGCATGTGTAAGTTATATGCTTTACTCTAGTTAACAGACTTTATTGTTATTGAAGCCATAGCAACCAATGCTGCAATATTAAAGGGTTAATAAATTTGCACTTTCATTCAAGCATTGGAAACCAATGCTATAGTTCATAATAGCATGTCCCTTTAATTATGTAGCTTTGATTCCTTCACGCTCCCAGTGTTAACAATTTATCCTTTAAACAGGTGGTTTCATATGTGTATTTTTTTCTGGTACTTTTTACTTTTTTCATTTTCCCCTTATGTAATATTTGCAAAGTATAGAACCTATCCTGATTACATGTTTGTTATTTACACTGTTGTATCTCAGTTCACACAGGAATGTTTTGTTGTTAATCATGCTCAGCTGGGGCTTCGTTCTTTCAGTCACAGGGGCTATTTAAGCTCAGTGTCTGTCTTTACAAAGTGTGTCTATGAGTAAGGCTAGTATGTAGCCGAAACGCGTAAGACAGCCCAGCTTGATCATTTTATGTTTATTTTGTTTTGATTCACTTTTTTTTCTTTTGGTTTCCAATAAAATATGCATTTTTAGAACTTTATAGTGCCTGGAGACTCGCATGGTTTTTGCTCTTTTTTGCTGTTTGGATACATATTGTTACCACGCTAGAATCTCGGCACTCAGGTGAATAACCGGTGTATGGGGCTACGTTCGAGTAGCAGGGAATCCTATTGGTGCAGGAGACGATTCGCGTCACGGACCGGAAGCACCTGACAACGCTCAGCCACAGCGTGCAAACCCAACAGCACTACGGAGGCTGCAGAACGGTATGCCCATACGGATGACAAGTGGAGCACCGGACAACGACCTCTACGAGTGAGGAATCAGAGGTGCAGTAGCGATGGCGGGTACTTTCTAAGGCTCCCGGAGACAGGCTCAAGTAGCGAACGTGGTGAGTTATACACCATCCCGGTGTTAAGCCGCATTCATTTATACACTTACTTGCCTATACCGCATTTTCTGCTTCATCCATAACTTCATACCCTTTGCATTGCTTGCACGCTAACATACAGCTTATACAGCCTGGACAGGATTCATTTCCCTCCCCATACACCATACACCTTGAGCTGCACTAGGAAGAACTTTCTGTTTGAATACACATGGGAGTAATCCGCCCAGTTCCAAAAGTGGAACAAGGGCTAGGGTTTTACTCAAACCTGTTTGTGGTTCCCAAAAAAGAGGGAACTTTCAGACCAATCTTGGATCTCAAAATTCTAAACAAATTCCTCAGAGTACCATCATTCAAGATGGAGACTATTCAGACTATTCTACTGTTGATCCAGGAGGATCAATATATGACTACCATGGACTTAAAAGATGCGTATCTACACATCCCTATTCACAGAGATCATCATCAATTCCTCAGATTCGCCTTTCTGGACAGGCATTACCAGTTCGTGGCCCTTCCCTTCGGGTTGGCCACGGCTCCCAGAATTTTCACAAAGGTGCTAGGGTCCCTTTTGGTGGTTCTAAGACCGCGGGGCATAGCAGTGGCGCCTTATCTAGATGACATCTTGATTCAGGCGTCGACTTTCCAGCTAGCCAAGTCTCACACGGACATCATGTTGGCTTTTATGAGATCTCACGGGTGGAAGGTGAACATAAAAAAGAGTTCTCTCTTCCCTCTCACAAGAGTTTCCTTCCTGGGGACTCTGATAGACTCGGTAGAAATGAAAATATTTCTGACGGAGGTCAGAAAATCAAAACTCTTAACCACTTGCCGAGCTCTTCATTCCATTCCTCAGCCATCAGTGGCTCAGTGTATGGAGGAATTCGGACTCATGGTAGCGGCAATGGACATAGTTCCTTTTGCCCGCCTACACCTCAGACCATTGCAACTATGCATGCTCAAACAGTGGAATGGGGATTATGCAGATTTATCTCCTCAACTGCATCTGGACCAGGAGACCAGAGATTCTCTTCTCTGGTGGTTGTCTCAGGACCACCTGTCTCAGGGAATGTGTTTCCGCAGGCCAGAGTGGCTCATAGTAACGACAGATGCCAGCCTGCTAGGCTGGGGTGCAGTCTGGAACTCCCTGAAAGCACAGGGCTTATGGTCTTGGGAGGAAACTCTCCTCCCAATAAACATTCTAGAACTGAGAGCGATATTCAATGCACTCCAGGCGTGGCCTCAGCTAGCTGCGGCCAAATTCATCATATTTCAGTCGGATAACATCACGACTGTAGCTTATATCAATCATCAAGGAGGAACACAGAGTTCTCTAGCGATGATGGATGTAACCAAAATAATCTGATGGGTGGAGGACTTTTCATCCGGGGGAGTGGGAGCTCCATCCAGAGGTATTTGCCCAGCTGACTCAGCTATGGAGCACACCAGAATTGGATCTGATGGCATCCCGTCAGAATGCCAAACTTCCTTGTTACGGGTCCAGGTCCTGGAATCCCCAGGTGGTACTGATAGATGCTCTAGCAGTGCCCTGGTCCTTCAATCTGGCCTATGTATTTCCACCGTTTCCTCTCCTCCCACGTCTGGTTGCCAGAATCAAGCAGGAGAGAGCTTCGGTGATTCTGATAGCACCTGCGTGGCCACGCAGGACTTGGTATGCAGACCTAGTGAACATGTCATCGGCTCCACCGTGGACTCTGCCAGTGAGACAGGACCTTCTAATCCAAGGTCCATTCACACATCCAAATCTAATTTCTCTGCGTCTGACGTCTAATAGGAATATCAATCAGGAGATTGTTGTTCCTTCACTGTGTCCTAATCCTTCATCAAAGAAGGAACGTCTGTAGCACAATCTTGATGTGGTTCGTGCTTTAAAGTTCTACTTACAAGCAACTAAAGATTTCCGTCAAACATCTTCATTGTTTGTTGTTTATTCTGGTAAATGGAGAGGTCAAAAGGCTACGGCTACCTCTCTTTCCTTTTGGCTGAAAAGCATCATCCATTTGGCTTATGAAACTGCTGGCCAGCAGCCTCCTGAAAGAATTAATGCTCATTCTACTAGAGCAGTGGCTTCCACATGGGCTTTTAAAAATGAGGCTTCTGTTGAACAGATTTGTAAGGCGGCAACTTGGTCTTCGCTTCATACTTTTTCCAAATTTTTCAAATTCGATACTTTTGCTTCTTCGGCAGTGGTGCCTTTCGTTTAAGGTACCTGTCTTGTCCCTCCCTTCATCCATGTCCTAAAGCTTTGGTATTGGTATCCCACAAGTATGGATGAATCCGTGGACTCGATACATCTTACAAGAGAAAACATAATTTATGCTTACCTGATAAATGTATTTCTCTTGTGATGTATCCAGTCCACGGCCCGCCCTGTTTATTTAAGACAGGCAGTATATTTTTATTTTAAAAACTTCAGTCACCACAGCTCTTTTACATTGCAATAAAAAATACAAACAACCCCTCAACAGTTAATCCCACCACCCACCCAAACCCCCCAAATAAAAACCTATCTAAATAAACCTAAGCTAACCATTGCCCTGAAAAGGGCATTTGGATGGGCATTGCCCTTAAAAGGGAATTTAGCTCTTTTACATTGCCCAAACCCTACTCTAAAAAAAAACCCAGTCAAAAAAGCCTTAAAAAAACCTAACACTAAACCCCGACGATCCACTTACAGTTATTGAAGTCCGGACATCCATCCTCATCCAGCCAGCGAAGTCCTCATCCAAGCGGCAAGAAGTCTTCATCCAGGAGGCCTCTTCAATCTTCATCTGTCCGGCGAAGTCCTCATCCAAGCGAAAAGAAGTCTTACTCCAGACGGCATCTTCTATCTTCATCCATCCGACGTGGGTCCATCTTCAAGACATCCGGCGAAGATCGAAAGATTTCTATCAGCCAATAGGAATTAAAGGGGAAAAAATCCTATTGGCTGTTGCAATCAGTCAATAGGATTGAGCTTTGATCCTATTGGCTGATCCAATCAGCCAATAGGATTGAGCTCTCATTCTGTTGGCTGATTGAGCTGTCTCTCATAGAAATAATGAGAGCTCTCTGCTATGTAAACATTTTTAAACGGGAATATTACGCCTAATACAAGTCAAAATACGCTGTTTTCAATGCACTGTACCTTAAAATTGCTGTTATTTTTGTATGCAAAGGTTTTCCTTTTAGAGTAATTAGTATTTTATGCCTATTGTTTGCAGATCACCTTCATAAGAGCTGACTGCAACAGTGTGACTCTCGGGAAGGGCCCTCTACCCATTTGATCCACATAAATGTTACCTTGTATACCGCATAAGTTCATAGCACTGCGGAATCTTTTGGCGCTCTACAAATAACCGATAATAATAATAATATTATGTCACAACCTTGCCACATTTTAGGTTGCAAGAAAAAACAGTGAGATCTGTAGGGCGTAAATTATTTGATAATTACGGTGGGATTTAAGAGACAATTTCCTACATGCCCTTGTTCAGCTAATTTTACAATAAACATTTTGCTTTGTATTTTGTACTTATAAGTACAAATTTATATGTGTTTTTTTGAATAACCAGTGTACTTAAAGGGACACTACCTAAACATTTTCTTTCGTGATTCAGATTGAGCATGCAATTTTAAGCAACTTTCTAATTTACTCCTATTATCAAATTTTCTTCGTTCTCTTGCTATCATTATTTGAAAAAGAAGGCATCTAAGCTTTTTTTTGGTTTCAGTACTCTGGACAGCAATTTTTTATTGGTGGATGAATTTATCCACCAATCAGCAAGGACAACCCAGGTTGTTCACCAAAAATGGGCCGGCATCTAAACTTACATTCTTGCATTTCAAATAAAGATACCAAGAGAATGAAGAAAATTTGATAATAGGAGTAAATTAGAAAGTTGCTTAAAATTTCATGCTCAATCTGAATCACAAAAGAATTTTTTTGGGTACAGTGTCCCTTTAAAGGGACAGTCTAGTCAAAATTAAACATCCATGATTCAGATAGGAAATGCAATTTTAAACAACGTTCCAATTGACTTTTATTATTAAATTAAACAACTTGCACCTTAACAATACAATTTTTTTTTTGTATTTTTGTGTGAATGGTTACATTTCACATGATTTTTAAAATGACGATTTTCATTGCGCACTTTTGTAATGTATGCATTTCCTTCCATGCGAAAATGCAGTATACACCCCTTAGTGAGACACCCTGTTTTCAGTGCAAAATGCGGTTTTATAGAATTCCACCGGGGAAATAGAAGTACTAGCGAGCATTGCTAAATAATCTCGCCAGACTAGGCCCTTAGAGATATATATATAGGTAGCTATATTTATATAATGTGCATAATTCTGCCATTTAAACGAACAAATTAGTTATCAGTGATCAAGAATCCATGTTATTCTGAGAACACTTTGAATACATTTGAAGTGATAATTCTCACTAGTGATATAATAGGGTAATATCTGATCAATGCATTGTATAGGGTTATGCTAACATTTCTTCCTATGTTATTCTATTTTAATTCTCCTTGATAAATAGATCCATATCATTTTTATAGCTATAATGTATTGTGATAGTGAAGAAAAAAATAAATGCAGAATTATTGACTATTACATTGTATACTGTATACTGATGTTAACAATGTTGACATTTTCTTTTCAACTCCTGTCTTCCCCTTGGCATTTTCTTAATGAGATAATGTTGTTTTAATTCCCAAAGGCTTTAATGTGAGATAGTGGCAGAGTTTTTTTTTTCTTAACCCAGAAACTGAGGTCTTGGAGAGCCTAGTACAATAATTAAAGGGACAGTTTACTCCAGAATGTTTACATAATTCCTTTGTTACCCATTCCCCATTTTTTCATAACAAACACGGTTATATTAATATACTTTTTACCCCTGTGATGACCTTGTATTTAAAGGGACAATCTAGTCAAAATCAAACTTTCATGATTCAGATAGGGCATGCAATTTTAAACAACTTTCCAATTTACTTCTATTATCTATCTTTAGATATCCTTTGTTGAAGAAATAGCAATGCACATGTGTGAGCCAATCACACAAGGCCTCTATGTGCAGCAGCCAATCAGCAGCTACTGAGCATATCTAGATATGCTTTTCAGCAAGTGATATCAAGAGAATGAAGCAAATTAGATAATAGAAGTAAATTAGAAAGTTGTTTAAAATGACATGCTCTTTCTGAATCACAAAATAAAAAATGTGGGTTTCATGTCCCTTTAAGCCTCTGCCCCTTTAAATCTCAGGGTTATTTAAAGGATTGCATGTTAGCAAATCAGTGCTGACTCATTCGTAACTCCACAGAGTGAAAACGGTGATATTTATATGACACACATTAACTAGTACTGTCTTGCTGTTAAAAGCTAATAAAATGCACTTAGACAAAGGCAGTCTGCTGATTCTTAGAAATAGGCAGAGATTTAGAGTTGTAACGCTTATAAAGTATATTAAGACCAGATTACCAGTGTACCGCTAATTAACGCTCCCGCTCAAGCGTTAACTGCGCTAGAAGTTTTTTTTTTGTGTGTTTAGCGAGTTGCGCTCCTATTATGAGCTGAAACTGTTTTCGCTCATGCGCTAACCTGATGCATCCAAAAAGCCAGTTAGATTGTCACGTGCACGTTCACGTTTTCCCCATAGAAGTCAATGGAGCAACACCTTACTCGTATGCAAATCCGATCGCATATTTTCAAATGGGCTAACCTGATATGAAAATATTAATATTTCACAGGAAAAATGTTTATCTCAAAATGATCCCAATCAATCAACTGTTTTAACTTTTTATTGGAAGCACTTTTTAAATTATTGTTTCAGTGAAAAATGTCCCTATACATAAAGGGATATGAAACCCCAAATTTGTGTTTCATGAACAAAACAACCTTCCAGATTTCTTTTATTATCAAATTTGTTTCTTTCACTTTGCATCCTTTGTTGAAGGAGAAGTAATGTACTACTATATTTATAAGTATTTATAGAACAACTTACTTCTCATATTATAAAACCAAGAGGATTAACACTTGTTGTACATAGTATTTTGTGTTTGTGTCTTTTTTAAAGCCTATTTATTACAAACGTGAGAGAGCAAATATTTTACTTTCAACTCGTAATACGAGCCCAAATCTCTGAGCGCAATTTTTTTTACTTCTTTTGACTTTAATGTTCAACTGCGAACGCAAACTACAACTCCACTTGTAATCTAGACATTTGTGTTTAATATTCCTTTACAGAGTAAGCATATGAATAGTTGAGAAATATCTTAAAAATAAATCAATTAAAAAACATTGGAAAAGAAAAAAAGATATTAAAATAAAACCTATAAGTGATAATTTCCGTTAGCAGTTATTGGTCTGGCAAAACAATAATCAAGTACGTTTTGTTTTTGCATATGTTAGCATATAACAGTTTTTTTTGTTTTGTTTTTTGGGGGAGGTTTTTTGTTTGGATTAGGTAGTTCTGTAATGCTTATAAGTCTTTATTGTGAAACTATTATCGTCCAAAGTGGAACTTGTTCTATGCTCCAAGAAGTCAACAAAACATTTGCAGATCCATTGATTTAAACAGCGCATGTAACGAGGGTCAACAACACATTTTTATGAATTTTTGAGTTGTTAAATTGTTGTAATTTTTTTTGAGCGAGAGATGAATAAAGACATATATTTCATTATGTTACTTTTATTTATTTATTTCTAAGCGAATCATGAAACATGACAAATTTTTAGACTGCAAAATATTTTATCAACTAGACGTGTGCATGGCGAAAAAATTCGGTTTGGTTCGGTTCGGATCGATTCGGAATTTTTCGAAGTTCGGTTCGGATCGATTCGAATTTGGAAAATTTCGAATCGATTTGTTTCGGATTAGAAGAAATTCGTCTGGATTCGGTTCGATTCGGTTCGGTTCGGAAATTCGGCATTTCGGTAAGTGCTAGGTGGGATTAGACTAGTATTATACTGTATATTAGGTGTTAACCTAACATACTGTGATATGTGTGATAAATTTGTCTCACCAAACTTTAGAGAAAAATAAAATAAAGGAAATGTAGCTCTATTCTTGTAAACAGCAAATATATATAACTTAATATACTCGCATGCACAAGGTGAGCATTTACTTTTAGTAATTGAAATGAAAAGTATGGATTATACCTCTATGAATGATAATAGTAATTCTTATGTGAGAAGCTTATTAAGCTTCTAATATATAAACAATGATTCGTTTATGATCAAAGAAAAAATGAGAAAAATTCCTTTATATTCAGGATATGAAATGAGTTGATAAAGTTCAAATCTTAGTAAAGTAATGTTCAAGTAACTTTCCTTTAGTTTCACGCACTCACACAAACACTCTAAAATATATATACAATGTTCCAACACACACGCAATATTGAGCAGCAAGGAGGAGGTTAATTCAGTGAAATACAGCTCAGGTAAGTAATGACACTTAGCGTTATATTTGTAAACCTTAAACTTTGTATACAATACGATACCAATACCAGCGTGGTGATAAGACCAGATTTCCCCAGAAACGATGGTGAAGCGTGGAGAGCGGTATTAGCAGCAGAGTAAATACTAAACCGGAGAATATTAGAGAGCGGCGTCCGGTAGCAGCATGTGTGAGTGCGGCTTCAGCTGTGAGTGATTGAGTTCCGGAAGCGTAGGAATATGATTAGAAGTAACGGTCCAAAAGGAATCAGGAAAGAAGTGCAGCAAACTTTGAGTTACAATCAGCCTTCAAAAAATATAAAATACTTTAGACCTGAAAGGGAAAAATAAACTGCTTGAAATGAGCAGTAGCACAGGATGAGAGAATCCACTTTAATTTTCAGGCACTGAGTAATGGAGAAGCACTTCCTTAAATAGGAGGAAGTGCTGATAGTCAGAAAGTCTTAAAGGGATATCACATCCCCCCCTTCTCAGGGAATCACCCCCGGGGATTCCAGACCAGGTTTAAGGGGGTAACGATGATGGAATGACTTCACCAGACGAGGGGCATGAACTTCCGAATGAAGATGCCAGGAATCATCCTCTGGACCATAACCCTTCCATCTGATGAGATATTCCAATCTTTGTCGTCGAATCCTAGAATCCAATATAGATTCAACTTCAAATTCCTCTGGAAGATCCACTGAGATAGGAGATGGAAGATCAACTGTCGTACGTGTCATTGAATCAAAAGGTTTTAGTAATGAAATATGGAAGGTGGGATGAAACTTGTAGTCCTTGGGTAACGTGAGCTTGACCACATTGGGATTTATTACCTGCTCCACAGGGTAAGGTCCCAGAAATTGGTTAGCCAATTTCTTGATAGGGACCTGAAGTTTGAGGTTTTTAGTAGAGAGTAATACTAGGTCACCTATTTTATATTCAGGTCCAATTGAATGTTTCCGATCATAGTATTTCTTTTGGTATTCCTTAGCTTCGGCTAGATGTTTTTTCAATACTCTTAATCGATCTTGAAGCTTGGAAGAAAAATCTAAAGCTGAAGGGGAATTCACTGTTTTGTGGGACAAGGTTATAGTATTAGGATGGTACCCATAAGTTGCGAAGAAGGGGGATGTTTTGGTTGAGGAACAGAATGAATTATTATGAGTAAATTCAGCCATAGGAAGGTAAATTAGCCAGTCATCTTGTAAATGTGAAATATAACAACGTAAAAAGTGTTCAATAGTCTGGTTGAGTCTTTCTGTCAACCCATTTGTCTGAGGATGAAAAGCAGTAGTGTAGCGATGATCAATTTTCAGTAATTTACACAAAGATCTCCAGAACGAAGAGGTGAATTGGGTACCCCTGTCAGTAATAATATTAGAGGGTAAACCATGTAGTCTTACAACCTGATCAAGAAATACTTTAGCTGTAGTCATGGCAGTTGGTAATCCCTTAAGTGGAATAAAATGAGCCAGTCTTGTTAAATGGTCGACTACTACCATGATAGTGTTGTATTGTTGTGATGCAGGTAACTCCACTATAAAATCCATGGCAATAGTACTCCATGGTTTATCTGGAATGGGCAGAGGTCTAAGTAACCCTATGGGTTTTTTATGTTCAATTTTATTTCTAGCACAATTCTCACACCTAGAGACATAATCATAAATGTATTTATTCATCCCTGGCCACCAAAACTTACGACGGGTAAGTTCAATGGTTTTCTGTATCCCTGGGTGACCAGATATGGTGTCATCATGGGTATGTGTGAGAATGGAAGATCTTATTTTCTCAGGTATGTATAACTTTTCTTCATGATAAAAAAGACCTGTAGTAGGATCTTTGGAACAATTTTGTAATGGTATTGAATCATGTTTTAGAGCGCTGTAAATCTCTTCTTCTAAGGGTGTTAAAGTACCTATTATCTTTTCTGGAGGAATAGTGAAGTTAGGTTGTTCATGTGGAAGTAACTCATAAATACGTGAAAGTGCATCTGCCTTTGTGTTTTGACTCCCAGGTTTATAAGTTATTAGAAAGTTAAAGCGATCTAGAAAGAGTGACCACCTTGCTTGCCTTGCTGTTAAAGTCTTATTCTTTTTTAAGTATTCTAAATTTTTATGATCAGTATAAATAAGGAATGGAATTACTGATCCTTCTAGTAGGTGTCTCCATTGTTCTAGAGAACACTTAATAGCAAGGAGTTCTTTGTCTCCAACACTATAGTTAGCTTCAGCACAAGTCAACGTTCTTGAATAGAACGCAATGGGATGAACTTCACCTGTCTCCTTATTTTGTTGGGAAAGAACAGCCCCTATGCCTGTATTAGATGCATCAACTTCCAACAGGAACTGTTGATCAAATTTAGGTAGTGTTAGTATTGGAGCTGTTGTGAACATTTCCTTAAGACTATCAAAAGTCTTCTGGGCTTGTTCAGACCACTTAAAGCGCTGTTTTATGCTAGTTAATTGTGTTAATGGTTTTATCACTGAGGAGAAGTTTTTTTATAAATTTACGGTAATAATTTGCGAAACCAATAAATCGCTGTAATGCTTTTACTGTAGTGGGTTTAGGCCAGTCTTTAATTGCGGATACTTTTTCAGGATCCATTTCTATTTTGTTTGGGGTAATTATATAACCCAAAAATTTTATTTTTGAGACATGAAAAACACATTTTTCTAGCTTTGCATATAACTTATGCTCCTTGAGTCGAGTAAGAACCCACCTAACATGTTTTTCATGTTCTATGGGAGATTTCGAATAAATCAGAATATCATCTAGATATATGATGACACAGATATCCATTAGATCATGAAAAATCTCGTTGATAAAATGTTGGAAGGTTGCGGGAGCATTGCTCAAACCAAAGGGCATTACGTTATACTGGAAAAGACCATAGCGGGTTCTGAACGCGGTTTTCCATTCGTGCCCTTCCTTTATGCGAATAAGATTATAAGCGCCCTTTAGATCTAATTTCGAGTAGATCGTGGCCTCATTTAATCTTTCGAGTAACTCTGGTATGAGAGGTAAAGGATACCTATTTTTAATTGTTATTTCATTCAATGCCCTGTAGTCTATAATAGGTCTTATTGTCCCATCTTTGTTGCGTACTAAAAACAATCCTGCAGCAGCAGGGGATGTTGAGTGTGAGATGAACCCTTTTCGCAAGTTTTCATCTAAATATGATCTTAGATATACCAATTCTTCTTGCGAAAGAGGGTAAATCTTACCATGTGGTATCTGAGATCCCGGTATTAAATCAATGGGACAGTCAAATTCCCTATGTGGTGGGAGGTTTTCTGCCTCCTTGAGGTCAAATACCTCTGCCAGGTCCTGATAAATTTGTGGTAGCTCATGTTCTATAGTAGAGATTACCTGATAGGGAAAACAAGTCTTTGTACAATAATCAGAGTCAAATTTTACTTGTTGTGATGACCAGTCAATATGAGGATTATGTATTTGTAACCAGTTAAAACCTAAAATAATAATATGCATGTAGATAGGTATGAGGTCAAAAGTAATATATTCAGAATGTCCTTGGTCAGTTGTTATGAGTAAAGGGATTGTCTGATGAGTAATGGGGCCCTGTTGTATAATAGAACCATCAATAAGTTTAACTGAAACAGGATGTGTCTTGACAACAGTTGGAATTTTATTGTGCTTAACATATGCTATGTCTATATAGTTTCCTGACGCCCCAGAATCAATCAAAGCGTTAGAGCGCACGTTTTTCTGATCCCACTGTAAAGAAAAAGTGAGAGTGAGATGGGGGTTTTGAGAAATGTGAAAAATATTGTTTTTGAAACTACCCTTACCCTTTTTCTGTCTCAATAGAGATGGACAATTTGTGACGGAGTGGTCTTTTTGTCCACAATAAAGACAGAGATTTTCTAATCTACGTCTAATTTTTTCCTCTGGGGTTAGAGGACCCCTTATAGTTCCAATTTCCATAGGAACCTGGTTTGAAACAGCTTTTTCCATGGTTGTAAAACAGGGATATGAACGTCTGGGCACAACTTCATAGGAAGCTTTTTCAGCCTTTCTTTCACGTAACCTTTGGTCCAAAGTGGTGCTTAATTTCATCAACCCATTCAGTGTGTCAGGCATCTCTAATCGTGACAATTCATCTTTAAGGGATTCAGAGAGACCCAATCTGAATTGATTCTTTAAACTGATCTCGTTCCATTGAGAGTCATCTATCCACATTTGAAATTCAGTAATATATTCTTCAATGTTTCTTTTCCCTTGTTTCATAGATCTTAATTTATTTTCAGCTGTTATTTGAGTGTGGGAATCCTCATACAAGGCAGTCATAGCTAAAAAAAATTCTTCAAGCGAATCCAATATTGAATGTTCACTTTCAAAGAATCTATTGGCCCAGGAGCGTGGCTCCCCCTGTAGGAAGGAAATAGTGGTACAGACCTTTATCCTTTCACTATGATATGTTTTAGGTCTAAGTGAGAAAAGAAGTTTACATGCACTTTTAAAATCCCTGAATTCGTTGCGTTTGCCAGAAAATGGTTGTGGGTATTGTATGTGAGGTTCAGCAATTCCTGCTTCTTTCCCTGACATACAATCTTTTATTATGGTTTTGAGAGCTTTATTTTCAGTTTGTACCTCTGTTAATGCTCTAGCAAGATATTCTAATTTCTGATGAATATTAGAAAATTCATTTTTAATTTCATTAGGATCCATATTCCAAAATAAAAAATAAAAAAATAAAAACTTTCTTTTTACGGCCTGAAAATTCTGTGATATGTGTGATAAATTTGTCTCACCAAACTTTAGAGAAAAATAAAATAAAGGAAATGTAGCTCTATTCTTGTAAACAGCAAATATATATAACTTAATATACTCGCATGCACAAGGTGAGCATTTACTTTTAGTAATTGAAATGAAAAGTATGGATTATACCTCTATGAATGATAATAGAAATTCTTATGTGAGAAGCTTATTAAGCTTCTAATATATAAACAATGATTCGTTTATGATCAAAGAAAAAATGAGAAAAATTCCTTTATATTCAGGATATGAAATGAGTTGATAAAGTTCAAATCTTAGTAAAGTAATGTTCAAGTAACTTTCCTTTAGTTTCACGCACTCACACAAACACTCTAAAATATATATACAATGTTCCAACACACACGCAATATTGAGCAGCAAGGAGGAGGTTAATTCAGTGAAATACAGCTCAGGTAAGTAATGACACTTAGCGTTATATTTGTAAACCTTAAACTTTGTATACAATACGATACCAATACCAGCGTGGTGATAAGACCAGATTTCCCCAGAAACGATGGTGAAGCGTGGAGAGCGGTATTAGCAGCAGAGTAAATACTAAACCGGAGAATATTAGAGAGCGGCGTCCGGTAGCAGCATGTGTGAGTGCGGCTTCAGCTGTGAGTGATTGAGTTCCGGAAGCGTAGGAATATGATTAGAAGTAACGGTCCAAAAGGAATCAGGAAAGAAGTGCAGCAAACTTTGAGTTACAATCAGCCTTCAAAAAATATAAAATACTTTAGACCTGAAAGGGAAAAATAAACTGCTTGAAATGAGCAGTAGCACAGGATGAGAGAATCCACTTTAATTTTCAGGCACTGAGTAATGGAGAAGCACTTCCTTAAATAGGAGGAAGTGCTGATAGTCAGAAAGTCTTAAAGGGATATCACACATACTGTACAATACTAATGTAATCCAATGGCCATCCGAATTTACGAATCGATTCGGTTAGATTCAGAAAATTCGGCAAAATTTTAATTCGGATATTCGGTTCGATCCGAATCGCTGAATTTGCCGAATTTTCCGAATTTACGAATGAAACCGAACCGAATTGCACATATCTATTATCAACCTCATAGTTCTTTTATCCTACTATTTGTCTCTATTTATCCTTATTAGTTATAATGGTTCGAGAATTTTCTGTTTAATTTCTTTCTTAGACCTAAAAACATGCTACTATTTTGAGGGAGATTTTGAATTTAATCACTAGACTTTTTCCAAATTACATGTTGGGCTTATTAATCCTCTCATTAATTTTATTATCTTTCCGAAGCTGCAAAAATGTCTTCCTTTATCAAAAATGTTGAGAAACTCCTAATATTTTACTTTAGTGAAATTGCCATAGAGAAAATAATCACATTAAAAAAAAACACAATTAGAGGAGAAAACAAAGCTAGTTTAGGAAGAAATAGCTGGAGAAAGCTCCAATTTTACACAGCAAATCTAGACTGTTATATTTAGAATGCTAAAAAAGAATTAGTCTTCAAGGTTTGCTAATTTCCTCCCCTCCTAATTGCTATAATATGTTGCAGTTTTTGACAACCTGTCTTCTCCTGCATCTTTTCACAAGCTGCTGCAAACTAGAAGCTGCAAATTACAAAATTGTGCAAATAGCACTCAGGGCATTTGCATAAAAATTGGTTGCAAAAACCAATTAGCACTTCATTAATAATCAATGAAGTGGCAATTTACACATTGCCCAAAAGCAAATTGTAAATTCAATTTTGCGTATAATTGAGAATTGGGTGTCATTTATATACAGCTGCTTGAAATGACCTAAGTATCACATCCAAGAAACACAAACTTAGTAAAAACATAATATTCTGAAAACTTTACAGCTTTGATAATGTTCTAATATATCACATTTACTCTTGAGTTTTCTTTGTTACTTTTTTTTCTTTCAATTATCCCACTAGTGATACTCTAACGAAGATTAAACTACACATTAAAATACAGAAAAGGGAATCAGCTAGAAATCAATGGGGCCAAAGTTCCCCCAACGCATTTCACTCTTTATACATTACACTTATATTTACCAAAACAAATATAAATTACACACCTATACATGTTGTTCTTTCTTTCTCTCTATCTATTTTTGTCTGTCTTAGTATCTATCTCTTGGTGTCTGTCCCACACTCCCTATAAGCAAATAGCTGCAATTTGCTTAAAGGGACAGTAAAGTCATAATTAGACAGTCATGATTTAGACAGCACATAGAATTTTAAGCAACTTTCCAAATGACCTCTATTATTTAATTTGCTTCCTTCACTTGCTATCCTTTGCTGAACAGTTTATCTAGGAAAGCTCAGGAGCAGCAAATAATCTAGGTTCTAGCTGCTGATTGGTGGCTGCATATATATATACTGTCATTGGCTCACCCATGTCTCCAGTTAGAAACCAGTAGTGCATTGCTGCTCCTTCAACAACAAAAATGTTTACCTAAATCATGAAAAAAAAAGTTGGGTTTCATGTCAATTTAAACACACACTATACTTTTGTTACACAAATACCTGTGACAGGAGTCTGGGGAGTCAGATAAACCCATAGGAGGAGTCTTTCTTTATTTCTTTCTTTCAAAAATGCTGCACATTTCTTAAACACACTAGGGAGTCAGAGAGACCTATAGGTGCGAGTCTTTTCAACATAAAGTTAGGATATTTGTTGTCTTAAAATGTATTTTGGAAAGATGACATCTTATTTTCAACAAGTGGCAATATTTTTTTCAGAAATACTTTACATACTGAATTAGAAAGTAATACAAAATATGAGTCTCTAAAGTCTCAATCAAAGCTCGGCGCATACCTCTAAGGGACCCATCTGGCCCTGCAATTATTGTTGATTTTGGTACTGGGGGCTGGTGGGGCCAATACCCCACCTGCATAGTGCATGGCCTTTTTGTGTGCCTCCCCTGCAAAACAAAGCTCACAGTGTAAGCAGTGTGTATGGATTTCCCCTTACAGATATGGGTCTCCAAGATGGCCGTCAAAATGTGGCCGTACAAAAAAACCTGCACCATATTTGTACAGGAAGGTTGCATAAGTGAATATAGTATGAAGCAGTCTAACCAAAGGAGAAGGACAACTCACAATCACAAAGAATCAGCTCCCCTTGGTCCTAAATGGCTGTTGGCTCAGCTTCTGCTGACTTCAAACAGCCATAAAAGGTGCTGTTGAAATAGGAGACCAGGGCCGGATTGGAATACCAGGATACCGGAAGAATTCCTGGTGGGCTGCAGCAGCTGGGGTTGGAAAGCTTCAATTTAAAGAGGGATTCATGGATGCAATTGGGTTGTAGGGTGCCTATATAACTACAATCTGGCACTTTTGTTTAATACAAAGTAATATAATTTAATTATGGGGAAGGAGCATCCCAGTAATCTCCTTTAAGAAAAATGGGACATGTGCATTCTACCGACTCAACTGAAAATAGGGCCTGTCTTCATATTTTTCCAGGGCTGCTTTTTATTCCCAGTCCGGCCCTGGCTGAAGCCTTTGCCCTGGGGCTCAGTGGGGTTTAGTTACAGCCTTTGACATTGGTGATTTTTTTTAAATAAAAAACTCCCTGTTTTGCTAGCATGCAAATAAATATCTTCCCTAAATTCCTTAAAGGGACAGTCTAGTCCAAAATAAACTTTCATGATTCAGATAGGGCATGTAATTTTAAACAACTTTCCAATTTACTTTTATCACCAATTTTGCTTTGTTCTCTTGGTATTCTTAGTTAAAAGCTAAACCTAGGAGGTTCATATGTTAATTTCTTAGACCTTGAAGACGGCCTCTTATCTGAAAGCATTTTTGCATTTTTTTTCACCACTAGAGGCTGTTAGTTCATGTGTGTCATATAGATAACATTGTGCTCAGGCATGAGGAGTTACCTATGAGTCAGCACTGATTGGCTAAACTGCAAGTCTGTCAAAAGAACTGAAATAAAGGGGCAGTCTGCAGAGGCTTAGATACAAGGCAATCACTGAGGTAAAAAGTATATTAATATAACTGTGTTGGTTATGCAAAACTGGGGAATGGGTAATTAAGGGATTATTAATCTTTTAAAACAATAAACATTCTGATGTAGACTGTCTCTTTAACTTAAACTGGAAAGCCATAAAAGCAAATTATGAAGACTTTTAACGTAGGTTCCCTCCCCTTCTGCCTCGGTTTAAAGCTATGATGGTTTGCATTACTAGAACTTGTAAACGTATTAAGCTATTCTAAATGTATAAGCATTTGATAAAGGTTATTAACATATAAGTCTCAGGTTTACAATCTATAGCTGCACTACTTTGCAGCTATAATAATTATTTATTTATTAGCTTTATGTATTTACACTAAACATTTTGCAAATGCTTAAATAAAGTCTGTTTCGACTTACTCACCAAATAACTTTGTGAATGGAATTTCATTCAAGCTCCTTCAATCCCACTGAATGTTATCTGCATTGTAGGACCACCACCATCTTTTTAATGTTTAGCTTGATGGCCCATTTTTAATTTCCCAACACACAATTATAAAAATGAAGATTGTTGTAATTTGCAGATGTTATTTTTGATTAAAGAGACTTAAAGCTCATTTTTTAATTGTGTGTTTCATATAGAAGTAAATTAGAAAGTTGTTTAAAATTTTACGTACAATTTTATAAATTTGCTTAATTCTGTTGGTATCCTTTGTTGAAGGAGCTGCAATGCACTACTGGGAGCTATCTGAACATATTTGGTGAGTCAATAACAAAGGCATATATGTGCAGCCACCAATCAGCAGCTAGCTCCCAGTAGTGTAATGCTACTCCTGAGAATACCTAGGTATGCTTTTCAACAAAGTATAACACGAGTACAAAGCAAAATAGATAGTAGAAGTAAATTGGAAAGTTGTTTAAAAATGTATGCTACATTTGAATCATAAAAGAAAGAAAACATTACTTTACTGTCTCCTTAAAGACACCAGACATCATCATTATTCTGTGCCCAAAATGCAATTTTATGGCTGTACTGACTGAAACATTCTGAAACAACATTTTAAAATATTTGAGGACACCCTAAATAAGGACTTCATTTTTGTCAAATGCTGCAAATTTAGTTTTTGGGGGTTTTTTATGTTTTTTTTTATCAAATCAGAGAAACTACCTCTAGCGCCAACTTTTTCTCAAGTATCTTAAAGGTATTTGTGCTTTGTGTCCTAATTTCCTTAATTCATTTTCTGTTTATCTTAGTTACCCCATCCTTTACCTCTTGTTTGCTCCCATTTACTACTTGTGTCCCAATACTTAGTTTGTGTTTATATTTTTTTTAATGTAGATTTTTCTATGTATGTTGTGAGAGTGCGTGTGTCTGTGTCTGTGAGTAACAGTGAATGTTTGTGTTTGTGCGTCTGTGTTTTTGTGTATTGAGTTTGTGAGTGTTTTGTGTATGAGGTCCTGGGGTCTCAAGTTACGCCTCTTCTGTGAGTGTTTTTGTGTATGGAAGTGTATGTAATGTATGTCTGGGAGTGTGTTTGTGTATGAAGAGCAGGGATAGGCACAGACCAGGGCTGTGGCGGACATTTTCCAAAGTAAAGACCTTAGTGAAGGACACCAAGGTACATTTCAAATTAGAAACATAAAAAATACTCACTTTACCGAGAGGGTAGTGGATGCATGGTGGAATGGCCATCCAGCAGATGTGGTAGAGACAGTGAAGGAGTTTAAATATGCATGGGATATGCATAAGGCTATGCTAGATATAAGATAAGGCCAGGAACTAATGAAAGTATTCAGAAAATTGGGCTGACTAGATGGGCCGAATGGTTCCTATCAGCTGACACATTCTATGTTTCTATAAGTCAGGAGAGCGGCATAACAGACACCAATTAACTAGTCAGGGTAGTTTATTTATAATCCCCCCTGCAGCATAACAATGTTCCATACAACATGGGCAGCACTTTTCACGTACTCCAATCAGCATGCAGAAATAAAATGTGTATCGGTGGTGAAGCAGGGCAGAATTGTTACCAGCTCTCCTAGATCTATTTCCTGCAGAGAGCCTGTTTTAACCCTTCACTCTCCCCTGGGTGGTCTCAGCATGCAGCCCCCCTGGCTGCTAATATATTCACTGGGGTTCCCAGTGCAAACAGAACAGCAGGCTCTTTAAATTGGCTGCTCTGACTCCAATCCTTCTCAGACGGTATCATGTGTCCCAGCAGCAGGAGCCTCCAGGAGGAACCTGCTGATGGGACACAGGATTGGAGGAGTCTGGGACCCCTGTTTAAATAGAATCCTGGAGGCTCCTGCTGCTGGGACACAGGATACTGTCTGAGAATGATTGGAGACAGAGCCGCCAGTTTAAAGAGGCTGCTGAGGGGCTCTGCAAATCCTGATCCAACCGACCCACCTTGATGTTAATTGAATGATCATCATGGTTGGTTACTTACTTGGTTAGGTAAGGTTTTTCAGAGTAGACAGCGGTCTTCTACACACAGACACCAGCACCAACGCTGCCGCACAGATCAAGGAATGAGGGCGGGTCATGACTCATGGGTGGTTGACACAGGCTCCACTGCAGGCAGCTTGCTTCTTCCCTCTTTCACTCACTTTTTCGCTACTCAGTGGCATCACGTGGACACGGCCCCAATCCTGCGAAATGTGGCGCCGCTTGCGTCAAGGAGAAGTGTCAGGACCAGCATTCATCTGTCCTACCCCTTCCTCCCCACCAAAACTGTGTGGCGGACACCACAAGGGCCAGTCGCGGACACCAGTGTCCGTGTACGAACACCTTGCCTATCCCTGATGAAGAGTCTGTATGTCTGTTAGTGTCTTTGTGTAGCAGAGTGTGTGTATGTGTCTGTGAGTTTTTTTGTGTATCAGAGTGTGTGTATGTGTCTGTGAGTGTTTTTGTGTATGGAAGTGTGTGTATGTCTATGAGTGTTTTTTGTGTATCGGAGTGTGTGTATGTGTCTGTGAGTGTTTTTGCATATCAGAGTGTATGTATGTCTGTGAGTGTTTTTGTCTATGGATGTGTGTGTATGTCTGTGATTGAGTGTTTTTGTGTAGGGAGATTGTGAGTGTTTTTGTTTAAGTGTGTGTGCCTGTTAGAGTTGTTTGTATGGAAGTGTGTGTCTGCCTGTAAGAGGTTTTTTTTTTATAGTTTTGTGTATATGTCTGTAAGTGTTTTTGTGTCTGGAAGTGGAAATTTGTTAGTGGTTCAGGAATAAATATACAAAGGCAATAATAAAATCACTGACTATGGACACATAAAAGGTCAAAATAATAACGGTTTCATTATATCTCTATAAAAATAGACAGTGGAAAAATATGTGAGTTTTTGACAAATATGATACATTATGGAATGTTCGGACTAAAATAAGCTTTGTAGAAATCTGTTACTATTGTACTTATGCCATTATAATATGTGACCATATGATTCACCCTTGTTCTAATACATCATTTTATTTTTGTAAAATGTGTTAAAAATGCATGAGTAATAAGGCAGGTAAAGGTCTGAGGCCAGTTATTATGCAGAAATGAAGGTAATCAGATTCTCAACAAGGATTCTGTGCATATTCTCAGATTTCACGTAGAAACATCCCATTTCCTGAAACAGCCAATCTAAATGCGCCGTTACCAAGAAAGAAAGAAGTATTACATTTATGCTACACAATCCACTTATCACAAATTTATTTTTCAATAATTGCATCACCGTTTGCTGCTGTATCACATAATCAAATTAGTATGGAAATATAAGGTAAGCATATGCAGTTCTACAAAATATTGAAATCATTTTAAATATGTTGTGTTATGGGGAATAAACTTTTGCATGCAGTTTTATTTATTCTGTGTAATTCCTTACGTCTTTTGTGTGAATTAATTATCATATTTATTACTAATGTGCGATATTAGGTTGAAGATGTACTGTAATGGTGTTTTGCTGCAGATTAAAAACTCCAGAAAACGGAAATAAAAAAGTTTATTTATAATATAAAATGCATGCATAGTCAAGGAATGTCACATAAACTTGTATCTACTCATTATGCATACTTATTTGTTGTTCTGTTATATAGATAGCCTCTCTTTTGTTGTGTTGTTAAGTTCCTGACATGAATATAAACCCTGCATTAAAAGAAACTAACATTTAGGGGTAGGTTACGAGTGGAGCGTATTTAGCGCTCACGCCCACGTGTTAAAATCGATAGATAAAGTCTTTTTTGCGCATATTGGGTTGCGCTCGTATTATTGGTTGAAAGTAAAATTTAGCAAAGTGGAACTTCGAATATCATATGACCGCACTATTGTATTCTCCCATAGACATCAATGGGGCGTGCAAACCCAACATGAATTATAAATATTTCCTATTCCAATGTTTTTCACATAGAAGAATATGTTCTATTCTTAAATAAATATTCCTACATATATTTGATGATTTTGTGGTAAAATATATACCTTACCTATACATATATATATATATATATATATATATATATATATATATATATATATATATGAATATCTATTTAAAATACTTGGAATATATTAATCTATGTGAAGAACATTGGAATGTATAATATTTACAGTAAATACATAGTTAAAAACATTATTAATTATGAATATTACATAAATATGATTTTTCATTTTTTCAGCTACTTGACTGCAAAGGGCTCCAATGCACTTAAATGTTTATATATGTATACATATGTATTTATGTGTTTAAATGTGTATGTATGTTTGTAAATACATATATACACAAATAATACATAAATTCATATGTACACATATAAATATACATACATACACATATATACACATATAAATATACATACATACACATATATACACATATAAATATACATACATACACATATAAATATACATACATACGCATATATACACATATAAATATAAATACATACACATATATACACATATAAATATACATACATACGCATATATACATATATAAATATACATACATACACATATATACACATATAAATATACATACATACACATATATACACATATAAATATACATACATACGCATATATACACATATAAATATACATACATACGCATATATACACATATCAATATACATACATACACATATATACACATATAAATATACATACATACGCATATATACACATATAAATATACATACATATGCATATATACACATATAAATATACATACATACGCATATATACACATATAAATATAAATACATACACATATATACACATATAAATATACATACATACGCATATATACGCATATAAATATACATACATACACATATATACACATATAAATATAAATACATACACATATATACACATATAAATATAAATACATACACATATATACACATATAAATATACATACATACGCATATATACACACGTGTATGTATTTCTAATGAAGCCATTTACATGCTTTTATTTTTCTAACACCCGAGACCTCATATCTTTGAGCCCTAATAACTTTTTAATGCAATATTTTTAAATATATTTTTATTAGACCGTGTTATTATGAGTGTAACTGTACTTTCAAATGTATTTTTGATGTTTTTTGTGCAACTTTTTTGTCTTGCGTGCCGCAAAATACCCCATATCGCTTACACAGTACAGTTAGCGTGCCACTCGTAATCTAGCCCTTAAAGGGACAGTCTAGTCAAAATGAAACTTTCATGATTCAGATAGAACAGGCAATAAAGTAACTTTCTAATTTAGTACTACTATCAATTTTTTCTTTGTTCTCTTTGTATCTTTATTTTAAAAAGCAAGAATGTAAGCATAGGAACCGGCCCATTTTTTTCTTAAATATAGTCCTTAAAGGGACATGAAACCCATTTTTTTTTTCTTTCATGATTTAGAAAGAGCATGCAATTTTAAACAACTTTTTAATTTACTTCTATTATCTAATTTGCTTCATTCACTTGATATCCTTTGCTGAAAAGCATATCTAGATAGGGTCAGTTGCTGCCGATTGGTTGCTGCACATAGATGCCTCAGATGATTGGCTCCCCCATGTGCATTGCTATTTCTTCAACAAAGTATAGCTAAAGAATGAAGCAAATTAGATAAAAGAAGTAAATTGGAATGTTGTTTAAAATTGTATTCTCTATCTGAATCATTACAGACAAATTTTGGGTTTAATGTCCCTTTAATTCGATTACCTTGCACAGCAAACTATTCATAATGCTATGTGACAGCTCTATGATGCAATCTTTTAAATATTTGCTAGTTTTTATGTTGGTGTAATATAACCACTCTTACACTAAGATAAGCACAACATTGTTATATAATATTGTTTAAGTTTTATTTTCATTTATAGACAGAATTAGGGTGTAATTTACTTACTTTTGACTTGCTGAAGGCTTAGTTTGTCCAGTTCGTCCAATCAGATGTCAGTTCTATTATAGTGTGTATGTGTGTCTGTGTGCATGTATGTGTGTTGTGAGGGTACGTGTGCGTGTGAAAGCAACTAAGAATATTGTCAAACATATAGAGAAAATAAATTAAAATTTGGTTCAGCAGATAGATGTCATTATAAATTATATAAGACAAATCTAGTGATCGTAAAGGGACATTAAACACTAAATAAATGCTAGATAGAATGATGCATTAAAAAAAAAGATTTGTCTGATAATAACATCTAGGTAGATATTTTAAAGTTTCATTAGATGCTTAAATAGTGACAAAATAAGTGTAAAGTTTTAGTGTCTATAAAACAATGGGAACTGCCATGTTGTAACTTAGGTTACCTTCTCTGCTATGGCCAATTAGAGACAGTTATAAATAGGTCACTATAGCATGCAACCAATGGCTGTGTGGAATATAACAGTGTCCTCCTGCACTTCTATTTCTAACAGGAACTTATAAGCTCACAACTTCATAATGGAATTACAGGAAAAGAAGACAGAATAAATAATGAAAGTATATTGTAGAGTTTTTTTAAAAATATATATGAGTTACCATTTTATTTTACCATCCATCCCAAAGTGTTTAATGTCCCTTTAAGAAAACATAAATAATGATTAAAATAGTACACTGAAAGAAAAGAAAAAAAAAGATGTAAATTACATGGGGCCACCAATGTTTTAAAAGTCTAGCCTTAAACATAGTGATGTAGAGTTCAAGATAAGAACGAAAGCCTAGAAACAATATTAATCAACTTTTCACACTAATTATTTCACATAGAATGATGTTCTTAATAATATAGATGTGAAATATGGTTATTACAAGGCAGATTAGCAATTCTAATTGAGACACATGAATTCAGGGAACAAAGAAACCAAATTAAAATGAAAGGTTCAAATGGAAATTTGTGAGATATTTAGGGAAAAATTAAAAATAATTAGAGATTCTTAAAAATAATGAATATAAATACTTACCTATTCTCTACTCTAAAGTGTCCACCACAGTATCATCAAGGTAACAAGAATGGTTGCTTGTAATATATTATTTTTCAAATGTGGCTGATCAGACTGCAGATTATTGAATTAGAATGTAATGTATAATTGCAGTCAGCTATCTGGAAGCAGTGACTCCTGGTAGCTTATTGGTAATCTGTGAGAGTGAGTAAGTTGAGAATCCTAAAGGTCGCAGCCAGTCTGCATACAACTATTTAAACTGAGTTTAAGTTCTAGTGTATTAGGCATTTGGGGAATGACAATCATTTTACACTATGGGGTCTATTTTATCAAGCTGCGGCAGACAGAGGCGCATATACACGTCCCTGTCCGCTGCAGCTCACCTCTGGCAGGCTGTATTGCCCTGGTGGAATTCAGCTTTTCACACGAGCACTATTTTGTGCTTACATGCAATCCCGCCCCCTGTCCGCGTACAGCCAATCACGTTCTAGCAGGAGCAGAAATTCATCACCTTAGAGGTAGCGAAAGGTTAGGACCGCTGCTTGTTAAATACGGACTGCAGGTTCTCTTGTGAGAACCTGCAGTCGTAGGGTGTCGAATGGCTTGTGAAGCCTTTGATAAATCGACTCCTACAGTATATGGCAACCCCTTTTTACTTGTAAGGTACAACAGGCTCCAAAAGTCTGAGTCCACTATCACAACCTGCTTTTTTCAGCATTTAAAAAAATTGCTTGAAAAAATAAACCATATCTATCAGACAGAATTCCACCCCCCAATTTTCTATAACTGTTGATAATTCCATCATTACCCCGCATGCCCGATGTCTTGGGGTCACACTTGACTCAGACCTTTCCTTCACTCCTCACATTCAGTCCTTGGCTAAAGCCTGTCGCTTCCACCTTAAAAACATCTCTAAAATTAAACATTTCCTTACACAAGACACAACTAAGATTTTAATCCACTCTCTCATCCTTTCCCGTCTCGACTACTGCAACTCCGTCCTCTCTGGTCTACCTAGCTGCCGCCTAGCTCCTTTACAATCCATAATGAATGCCTCTGCCAGGCTCATCTTCCTTACACGTCACTCTTCATCTGCTGCACCTCTCTGCCAATCCCTTCACTGGCTTCCTCTTGCCTCCTGGATTAAACACAAAATCCTCAGACTGACATATAAAGCCCTCAACTGCACTGCTCCCCACTACATTTCAGACCTTGACTCCAGATACTCTCCCTCCCGTCCCCTTTGTTCTGCTCACGATCTCCTACTCTCCTCCTCTCTTGTTACTTCCTCACATTTCCGTTTACAGGACTTCTCCGGACTGGCCCCCATCCTGTGGAACTCCCTGTCTCACTCCACAAGACTCTCCCCTAGTTTTAACAGCTTCAAGCGCTCTCTAAAGACTCTACTATTCAGGGATGCATACAGCCAACACTAACCTTTTCTAACTCCATCGCTTTCCCCTTGAACACCTTAGAATGTAAGCCTATGAGCCCAGCTGTTTGTAGATCGCCTTGATAAGAGCCGACTACAAAAGTGCAACTCTCGGCAGGGCCCTCTACCCATTTGATCCTTATAAATGTTATCCTGTATACCAACTATGTTTATAGCGCTGCGGAATCTGTTGGCGCTCTACAAAAACCTGTTAATAATAATAATAATAATTATGTAATTTCCACTAATAATAATAATAACAATAAAGTTGGACTGATTTGAATAGCCAATAGAATTTCAGTAGCTCTCATCCTATTGGCTGATTTGAACAGCCAATAGGATTTGAGTATCTCTCATCCTATTGGCTGATTTGAATTTGAAGAATCAAATCAGCCAATAGGAATTCAAGGGACACCATCTTTAATCGCGTACCTTGAATTCACTATCCAGTGTACATGGCGATCATATGAAGAGGATCCTCCACACTCCATGGCTCTGTGGTCGCTGGTCTTCAGTTCCCGGGTTGCCGGTCTTCAGTTCCCGGGTCGCCGGTCTTCAGTTCCAGGGTCGCTGGTCTTCAGCTCCGCGGTCATCGGTCTTCAGCTCCGCTCTGCACCGGATTGTTCCTGGAAGAAGAAAGAAGAGGTCGCCGCTTGGAAGAAGACTTCACCGTATGGGACAGGGCCTTCTCCGCCGGACTTCAGCAATGGGGAGTACCAACCTGGGGGTTAGACTTAGGGGTTTTTTTTGTTTTTTTTTTGGGGGGGGGGTTTTGGATTAGGGTGGACATTTTGTAAAAGAGCTAAATGCCCTTTTAAGGGCAATGCCCAACAAATGTCCTTTTCAGGGCAATGGGTAGTTTAGGTTTTTTAGTGTTAGGTTTTTTATTTTGGGGGGTTTGGTGGGTGGGAGGTTTCACTGTTAGGAGGGACTTTGTTTATTTTGAATGTAAAAGAGCCGTTTATCTTGGGGCAATGCCCTGCAAAAAGCCCTTTTAAGGGCTACTGGCAGTTTATTCTTATATTAGGGGGGGGGGGGGTTATTTTGGGGGGGGGGTTTATTTTCATAGGGATAAGGTTTAATTTTGTAAATTTTGGTAATTTGTTTTTTATTTTCTATAATGTTAGCCTTTTTTATTTTTTGTAATCTTAACTTTTTTTATTTTTTGTAACTTTAGTATTTTTTTGTTTAGGTAATTTGTGTTAATTTAGGGGGTATTAGGTTAGGGGGTGTTAGGTTAGGGGGCGTAGTAATTTAATTAGTTATTTGCGTTGTGGGTGTTGGTGGTTTAAGGGGTTAATAGGTTAATTAGGTTTTATTGCGATGTGGGGGTTTTGCGGTTTAGGGGTTAATAGGGTAAATAGATTTTATTTTGCGATGTGGGGGTCTCGCGGTTTAGGGTTTAATAGGTTAATTATGTTTATTGCGATGTGGGGATTTTGTGGTTTAGGGGTTAATAAGCTAATTAGGTTTATTGCGACGTGGGGGTTTTGCGGTTTAGGGGTTAATAGGGTAAATACGTTTATTGCGATGTGGGGGTTTTGCAGTTTAGAGGTTAATAGGTTAATTATGTTTATTGCGATGTGGGGATTTTGCGGTTTAGGGGTTAATATATTAATTAGGTTTATTGCGATGTGGGTTTTTGCGGTTTAGGGTTTAATAGGGTGATTAGGTTTATTGTGATGTGGGTGGTTGACGGTTAAAGGATTAAGGGGTTAATTACTTTATTTTGCGATGTGTGGTTTTGCAGTCTATGTGTTAATACTTTGTGTGGGAGTTTTTTTTTTTTTATACTTCGTGCAAGCGTTGTTGTTTTTTTTTGTAATGCTCTGTTTGCCTTCGCTGCATCCCGGGGGATTCCGAAAATGGCAGGGTGGTGAAATTCTTTCACCACCCTGCCATTTTCATAATTCACCTGGATGCAGCTTCTGTTTGCTGCCTCGCGCCGCCAACATTCCATTGAGGATGCGTGTGCAACTGCCGACGACGACGGACATTACAAACGCAATTATAGTATATATATATATATACTGTATATATAGTATATATTTATATATCTATATATATATAACAAATTCCAAGAAGGTCAGCACAATCTCACCCACAGGTAGTAATGCCACGGTGCACTGCTAGAAAATATCCAATCCATTCGAAGGTACAGGCACTCAATGGTCTTTTTTAAAAAAAAAAATAATTTATTGATACAAGTTAAAATGAAGACATAACGTTTCGGCACATTGCTGTGCCTTTGTCAAATGTCAAAAAAACTATACAACAGGTAACCTAAAACTAATGAGAAACTGTTAAAAACCCACTCCTTTTATACGTCTAATTACCATCACCTTTACGATCGTATCACCATCAGACACCTGTGTATGACGTCATCGAAGTGCACCGACGCACAAAATGTCATGATGTAGGTGCCGACGTTGTCATGGCAACGTCTATAAACAAACACTGTCTAGCCTGGTCACATGTAAACGACGACCGCACACCAACACCACGCTCAGACGCACGAAGCGTCATACTATAGAGGCCGACGTTGTTATGGCAACGTCCATAAACAGATACTGCGTTAAGTGTTTATATGTGAACATCGATCACAGATGATCAAACAGGGGATGATATGTGTAAACAAGTCAATCAAGCGGTAAAGCTAATGCAGGTATATTGGGCTAAATGAAAAATGTGCAATCAAACAAGATGCCACACGGATCCATTATAAGATACCAATAGCAATGCCAATAAGCCCAGACCTGACATAGCAACTGCCAAGAGATTCACATGCAGAGAATCATCACATTGAATATTATGCACTTTTCGGGAAAGGATGGCTAACCACAGATGTGCCATACGGGAAGCCCTGACGAAAGGTGAATCTGACCAGCCAGTGGCACGCCACTTTTCTAAGCACAAACATGCTGTCTCAAGCCTAAGATCTATGTTAATTAATCATGTGCCCCCATGCCAAGGGGTGGTAATAGGGCCAAGAAATTATTACAACTTGAAAGTAGGTGGATTTATCGGCTGGACACCTTAGCCCCAAGGGGCCTTAACACTTCCCTGGACTTCAGTCCTTTCTATTAAAGGCCTCATGATTGGAGTAATATTTCCCCTGCTCTACCTAATGATACTCCTACTCGTCCAATGGCATCCCCCAATGGGTTCTCGCTATTTATTAATGTTTCTAACATATACCATAGAGGCATGAAGCATTGTCGTATCCTTGGATCCCTTCATGGATTATGCTATACAACATCAGGATATATTCTTTATTCTGGTTGTGAATTATATGATACTATTTATTTATGTACAGCTAGTACTAATGTAGACTTTTATTTTAAGCCATATGATTTGTGAAAGTGCATAATATGCAATGTGATGATTCTCTGCATGTGAATCACTTGGCAGTTGCTATGTCAGGTCTGGGCTTATTGGCATTGCTATTGGTATCTTATAATGGATCCGTGTGGCATCTTGTTTGATTGCACATCTTTTCATTTAGCCCAATATACCTGCATTAGCTTTACCGCTTGATTGACTTGTTTACACATATCATCCCCTGTTTGATCATCTGTGAACGATGTTCACATATAAACACTTAACGCAGTATCTGTTTATGGACGTTGCCATAACAACGTCGGCCTCTATAGTATGACGCTTCGTGCGTCTGAGCGTGGTGTTGGTGTGTGGTCGTCATTTACATGTGACCGGGCTAGACAGTGTTTGTTTATAGACCTTGCCATGACAACATCGGCACCTACGTCATGACGCTTTGTGCGTCGGTGCACTTCGATGATGTCATACACAGGTGTCTGATGGTGATACGATCGTAAAGGTGGTGGTAATTAGACGTATAAAAGGAGTATGTTTTTAACAGTTTGTCATTAGTTTTAGGTTACCTGTTGTATTGTTTTTTTTACATTTGACAAAGGCAACATTATGTCTTCATTTTAACTTGTATCAATAAATTTAATTTTTTTTAAAAAAGACCATTGAGTGCCTGTACCTTCGGATGGATTATATATATATATCTGTTTAAAAATAAAAAGAATATTTTCTTCTCTATGAAGAACATAGGATTGTGAAGTATTCCTAACATCTTTGAGTTTAGCGCAGTTGATCTAGCGCAATGTTGGGTTAGCACATGAGTGATAACTAAAAAGGCTTTTTGTAGCACGGCCCATGGAAGTCTATAACAATTAGTGCCGCTGCAATATCAAAGTCCTGAAGTTATCGCACCTGAGACTTTAGCTCTCGCGCTAATTTATTAATTTCAATTTGTAATATTCTCATTAATCTGGCATTAATCCGGTGCTCAAGCGGAAAAAAATAACGCGCCACTAGTAATCTGCCCGCAAATGAGCATAATTTTACCGAATTGTACTTCCCACTGTAAGTAAATAGCACACTACATATGTAGCACTTGGATGAAAATTATTTGATTAAACAATTTAACCAAAACTTTCAATACCAAATCAAGTGCTTCTGGTTGCCTGATCACAAAGTAGCAAGCCATGAGCAATCAGCAGCACTCTGATTGTAATCTACCCCATAGTAAGCTAATATGAGTTACTCAAAAATTACATGATTACAATGATTTAGCGCATGCAGTTCTTCAATTAAAATGCCCCTTTAAAAACACACATTAAATTAATCGAAAATTGCATACCTTTTTTTCTATGTGAACTGTTAAATATTAGTTTGCATTAAAGGAGCACTCAATGCATTAGAATTGCATAATTAACAAGTGCACAATCAAAAGACAACGCAATAACACCTACTCTGAATTTCAAATAAGCAGTAGATTTTCTTTCTGACATTTTTATTTTTTCACCCATTTTCCAGCCCCCTGCATCATGTGACAGACATCAGCCAATCACAGACTAGTATATGTATACCCTGTGAGCTTGTGCACGTGCTTAGTAGGATCTTGTTCCCCAGAAAGTGTGAATATAAAAAGACTGCAAAATTTGATAATGGAAGTAAATTGGAAAGTGTCTTAAAACTGCTGCTTTTTCTAAATCATAAAGTTTATTTTGACTTGAGTGTCCCTTTAAAGGGACATTAAACCCAATTTTTTTCTTTCAGGATTCAGACAGAGAATACAAATTTTAAACAACATTCCAATTTACTCCTATTATATAATTTGCTTTATTCATTAAATATCCTGTGTTAAAGAAATAGCAATGCACATGGGTGAGCTAATCACATGAGGCAAATATGTGCAGCTACCAATCAGAAGCTACTGAGCCTGTCTAGATATGCTTTTTCAGAAAAGAATATCAAGAGAATTAGGCAAATTAGATAATAGAAGTAAATCAGAAAGTTGTTTAAAATGGTATTCTTCATCTGAATCATGAAAGAAACAAAATGGGGTTTAATGTCCCTTTAATGTTGAATAATACATTTATGCAGAATGACATGTCACATCATATACCATTTCATTTTATTTCAAGCAAGGAATCAAAGATGATATTTAATTCCAATTGCATTAGCAACATCTGAACTTTTGTGCCTAAGAAGAATATACTGTACTATTCCTTGGAGATGCATATGACTGACCTCTTGCCTGAGCATTTACGGCTGTCAGGGAGTTTTGTCTATTAAACATTTAAGGATACGTTCATTTTGTACATCGCACTAACCTTTGATATAAACTGCATTTTCTTGACAGTATCAACTAGGCCTATGTCATCCTGTCATTTTAACTGCGTCTAATGTTGAAGCAAATACCATAAGCTGATCACATATTTGTACATTGAAAAATAGTTTATAATATTAAAAGAAAAAAGTTCATATATTAGCTTTGGCTTCTAATTTATTGATGATCTAAAAATGACTGTTTAGTGTGGAAAAGCTAAGCAGATCAATAACAGAGAACTCAAATAAGTACAGCTATTGGCATGTCCGTTTTTTTAAGCCTAATTGTAGCCATATGTACTTACTAAGGGCATCACACCTTCTAATGGTGCACAGGGGAATATGAGGTTTATTGATGCATCTGTTTATTAGCATCTATATGTCCCTCATCGAGATCTCTGGGGGGCCACTGTTAGAGCAGTAGTCCTTCTTGTATTCAACTATGATTTGCAAGGTTTTCCTGTTAGAGTAATAGCTGCAATTCTGTTCTGTGCAATCGTTCCTCGTCTTAGCAATCCCAAAGATACATGGTGCAATATACCCCAAATGTGCACAGTAAGCAGGTTACATGTCTCTTCTGAGTTCTGTACCCAGAGAGATAGAAATGGCTTTGCTAATAGTTATTTGATCATGAAAGGTAAATTAAACTTATTCCCCATAAAACGCTTAATTATGCTTAAAGGGACACAAACCCCAATTTGTTTCTTTCATGATTCAGATAGAGCATGCAGATTTAATCAACTTTCTAATTTACTCCTATTATAAATTTTTCTTTGTTCTCTTGCTAACTTTATTTGAAAAAGTAGGAATGTAAGTATAAGAGCAGGCCTATTTTTAGTTCAGCACCTGGGTAGCAGGTGAAAGTTGCTTCTCTCTTTTGCTCTCTCTCCCCCTCTCTTTTGTGCTCTCTCTCTCCCCCCTCTTTTGCTCTCTCTCTCTCTCTCCCACCTCTCTTTTGCGCTCTCTCTCTCCCCCTCTCTTCGCGCTCTCTCCCCCTCTCTTTTGCTCTCTCTCTCTCTCCCCCCCATCTCTTTTGAGCTCTCTCTCTCCCCCATCTCTTTTGCGCTCTCTCTCCCCCTCTCTTTTGAGCTCTCTCTCTCTCTCCCTATCCTCTCTCTTTCTCCCCCTCTCTCTCCCCTCTCTCTCTCTCCCCCTCTCCTCTCTCTACCCCCCCTCTCTCTCTCTCTCTCTCTCCCCCCTCTCCTCTCTCTCTCCCCCCCTCTCCTTCCCCTCTCCTCTCTCTCTCTCCCCCCTCCTCTCTCTCTCCCTCCCCCCTCTCCTCTCTCTCTCTCCCCCCCTCCTCTCTCTCCCTCCCTCTCCTCTCTCTCTCTCCCCCCTCTCCTCTCTCCCCCCTCTCCTCTCTCTCCCCCTCTCCTCTCTCTCCCACCCTCCTCTCTCTCTCTCCCACCCCTCTCCTCCCTCTCTATCTCTCCCCCCTCTCCTCCCTCTCTATCTCTCCCCTCTCTATCTCTCCCCCCTCTCTATCTCTCTCCCCTCTCTATCTCCCGAACATGCACGGCCACGCCCCCTTCAGGCCATCCCCCATCCAGCCACGCCCCATTCATGCCCAGTCACGCCCCCGCTCATGCCTGGCCACGCCCACTTCTGCCACAGGCGGCAGATCAGCTAGGAACAGGACTCAAAGGCCAGGTGTGTTTGTCCTCGTGCTGTCTCTACTTCGCATGACAGCTTCGGACAAACACACTTGGAGTTCTGTACCCAGAGAGATAGAAATGGCTTTGCTAATAGTTATTTGATCATGAAAGGTAAATTAAACTTATTCCCCATAAAACGCT
Source organism: Bombina bombina (assembly GCF_027579735.1). NCBI lineage: Eukaryota > Metazoa > Chordata > Amphibia > Anura > Bombinatoridae > Bombina > Bombina bombina. Next base: position 152,730,520 of record NC_069509.1, on the reverse strand, counting down.
TAATTATGCTTAAAGGGACACAAAACCCAATTTGTTTCTTTCATGATTCAGATAGAGCATGCAGATTTAAGCAACTTTCTAATTTACTCCTATTATACATTTTTCTTTGTTCGCTTGCTATCTTTATTTGAAAAAGTAGGAATGTAAACATAAGAGCCGGCCTATTTTTAATTCAGCACCTGGGTAGCGCTTGCTGATTGGTGGGTAAATGTAGACAGCAAGCAGCAAGCGCTACCCAGGTGCTAAACCAAAAATGGACTGGCACTTATGTTTACATTCCTGCTTTATCAAATAAAGATAGCAAGAGAACGAAGAAAAAATTATAATAGGAGTAAATAAGAAAGTTGCTTAAAATTGCATGCTCTATCTGAATCATGAAAGAAAAATTTGAGGGGTTTGTGTCCCTTTAATTTGAGCATTTCCACTACCATAAGATGCTGGAGTAAATTCTGTGGAATGCAGAGCTCTGAAATTTCTACATGCTGCACAGTTATTGGTAGATATCTTCAGGACCTCATTTATATTTGCTCTTGATTGGCCATATCAAGGGATATAGTATAAACAACATTTAGGAGGCATTTCAAGAGGTGTGTCTCAAGACTGTAACACAATGAATATTTTACTAACATAACACTTTTAAATGTTTTTAAAACATTTTTTTTTTCCTATGGGTCTTTTGCAATGCAGTTAATAAATAATTTCTAATGCATAAACAAAATATTGACCTAAATGTCCCTTTAAAGAAGGACAACAAAAAAAAAAAACAATTAAATTATATTTTTTCTAAAGCATAAAAAACATAAAATCATCATGAATTGAATATTAAAAATGATATTGCACAAATTGATTCCAAAATGTATACAGCAGACTTTACAGGCAGTTAACTGTGTACCAGAACAATGCACTTTCCTTCCTCAGATATCATTTTTAGATTTGATGAGGCAAGGCAGTGTCACGTCACACAAATCATGTCAGATCACTAGTCCCCAACTATTTGTACTCAATTTTATGAACATTTATCAAATTTTGATTTTAGCTCTATCTGTGGATCCATTTTAATCATTTTTATATAGCAAAATAATAGTCACAAAATAATAGTCACACGGGCCATTTTTATGCAGTACAGCGGTCCCACCCCTTGCTCTCTCTCCCCCATCTCTTTTGCGCTCTCTCTCCCCCTCTCTATTGAGCTCTCTCTCCCCCATTTTTTTTGCGCTCTCTCTCCCCCTCTCTTTTGAGCTCTCTCTCTCCCCCTCTCCTCTCTCTCTCTCTCCCCTCCTCTCTCTCTCCCCTCTCTCTCTCTCTCCCCCCTCTCTCTCTCTCCCCCTCTCTTTTGTGCTCATTGCCGCCACTATAATAAATAGATTAACCCCTAAACCGCCGCACTCCCGCCTTGCAAACATTAGTTAAATATTATTAACCCCTAATCTGCTGTCCCTAACATCGCCGACACCTACCTACATTTATTAACCCCTAATCTGCCGCCCCCAACGTCGCCGCAACTATACTAAAGTTATTAACCCCTAAATCTAAGTCTAACCCTAACCCCCCTAACTTAAATATAATTTAAATAAATCTAAACAAAAATTACTATAATTAACTAAATTATTCCTATTTAAAACTAAATACTATACCTATAAAATAAACCCTAAGATAGCTACAATATATCTAATAGTTACATTGTAGCTATCTTAGGGTTTATTTTTATTTTACATGCAAGTTTGTATTTATTTACACAATTTATTTACACTATAATTAAATGACTTACCTAAATTAAATACAATTAAATAAAATTAGCTAAAGTACAAAAAAACCCCACTAAATTACAGAAAATAATAAACAAATTACAAGATTTTTAAACTAATTACACCTAATCTTATCCCCCTAACAAAATAAAAAAGTTCTACCCTACAATAAATTACAAATAGCCTTTAAAAGGGCCTTTTATCAGCTCTTTTACCTGTAAAAAAAATGACAACCCCCCCCCAACATTAAAACCCACCACGCACACAACCAACCCTACTCTAAAACCCACCCAATACCCCCTTAAAAAACCTAACACTAACCCCTTGAAGATCACCTTACCGGGAGAAGTCTTCATCCAACCGGGCCGAAGTCCTCAACGAAGCCGGGAGAAGTCTTCATCCAAGCCGGGCGAAGTGGTCCTCCAGACGTGCAGAAGTCTTCATCCAGACAGCATCTTCTATCTTCATCCATCCGGCGCGGAGCAGGTCCATCTTCAAGACATCCGACGCAGAGCATCCTGTTCATCCGACGGCTCTTCTGGAATGAAGGTTCCTTTAAATGACATCATCCAAGATGGCGTCCCTTCAATTCCGATTGGCTGATAGAATTCTATCAGCCAATCGGAAATTAAGGTAGAAAAAATCCTATTGGCTGATACAATCAGCCAATAGGATTGAGCTTGCATTCTATTGACTGATTGGAACTCCGACGGAGTTCTAAGCAGGATTTGTGAGGCTCAATATTACCCCAGGACCACTTAATTTGGGTGAGTTAATTAACCATTAGACTCTACCCCAATTGCAATTTGTATATCGCCTGCTTCTTTTTTCTCTTTAGGTCATTGTTTAATTTGGTACCGAATTTGAACACAGGAACTATTTATCAATTGACTTTGTATTTGCAAACTTGGAGTATTTTTTAACCGGATTCATTCGGATTTGATATCACCCCATTCTGGATATAATGTCGTAAAGATTTGATTTAACTGTTGGCACATTTGGTTGGGCTTATCCCATATAGGAATTTCAGGTTATTCTTTTATATCACACCTGTTTGTAACAACATTTGTTTTTATAACACTAGTTTAACATCACCTTATTTTGTGTTTGGAATCCCGATAACACACTGATCTATTTGCAATTTGTATTGATTTTGATTTGTATATTTGGTTCACCCACAATTTTTTGTTTGTTCTTTATCAATTTGAACTAACACTGGCATTTGTATTTTGTACACTTTTTAATATTTTTATCATTTTTTACACATTTTTTCAATCATACCGGTATCGATTAATAGAGCCTTTTTTCTATTTTTGGGCTACATAATAGAGCCTTTTTTCTATTTTTGGGCTACATATTATATTATATAGAAACTTTTTAATATATACACCCATCAGTTGGAGGTCTAATTGAATTATCTATATTTTTTATGTATTTTTTATGCATTTTTGCTTGATTTTAATCTTCATTTATCTGTTTATTATTAATTTAGTGTCATTGAATTTAATTCGTAGCATTTGGTCTGTTTTTGTTTTTATCTTTAATTTTAATTTTATGGTCAATTATCTATCTATTAAATATTTTTTGATACTTATTTAGTCCTTGACACTTTATAGTAAGATCTAGTGGTTTTGTCTCATCCCCATTGCCCGTTGTACTTTTGAGTTTGTGGTACACACTAATAATTAGTACTCAGCGGTATCTTTAACGGTTTATAACCGCATTTGTAACCTGGTGTATACCTAAGCCTTTGGTGCTCCTATATCACATTTGATCTATGTGCAGCCACCAATCAGCAACTACTGAGCATATCTAGATATGCTTTTCAGCAAAGGATATAAAGCGAATGAAGCAAATTAGATAATAGAAGTAAATTAGAAAGTTGTTTAAAATTGCATGTTCTTTCTAAATCATGAAAGAAATAAAATTGGGTTTCATGTCCCTTTAAAGTTCCACTGTATGACTATGTTGCTAATATTGTATAGAAACTTGTGTAATATTGTGCATCATAATAAAAGCGTGACTAATTTCCCTCTGCAATCTCATACATTTAATAGCGACTAAACAGGCCCAAAAGAGCATACAAGTGTAAACAGATCAAGGCATTTGGTATGGGAGCATCTATTCACACTTTCAATTGCCAGAAGTCACTTGAACAGAAAAGAGAAGTGACTGTAAGGCAAAAAGCAACACACATATGCCTGTGTGATCCATGTGCTTGCATAGAACATTACCTGCAAACTGTGCAACAGTCTGTAAAGAAAAGCTATTTAAAGGAGCGGTGTCACTTATCAACACATATGAGACTTGAAACTTGAAATAAAGTAATCGGCCATGAAATTTTTTTACCAACATAGTAAACATCTAATATGCCTTTAGGGCATCACATACCCCTCTGGCGGATGTGTGAAGAGACATCATTTTACACTTTTAATCGCTTAAATTTGTAGCTAGTAAGAGTGAAGAGAGGGATAATTAAAGAGACACTTTTAATGTAAAAATGCCATAATGTAAATCTTTACAGTATGTAATGTTTGTAATGCAGATCTAATTTAACTATGTGTTTAACCTCCACAAAGGTGCATAGGTAAAATATGACTTGGAAACTGTAAGTTTTGCAACTACAAGCAAAGCATGACTGGTGAAGCCAATCAGGAGTGGAAGTCCCATGTAGCAACCAATCAATGGCCTTGTTCTGAGATGGACTTTACATATGTGTTTAACTCCTTTGTGGGGGTTAAAGACAAAGGCTGAGATTACAAGTCAAGCACAACTGGCAATTTGCATTGTTTTATTTTGTGCTTTGTCTCAATTAATAGCACACAGTCCGGTATTAAAAGTTTGTGTAAAATGTTTTAGCAAAGCATTTTTTTTTATTTTTTATTATTATTATTTTTTTTTTATTGAGATATTTAAAACATACAATATAGAATGAAAATACAATTTCACTTTCAAATATTCTCCAAAGACAAGATCCAATAGACAATCCACCAACAAAATAAAATAACCTTGTGAATATCATTGCATAAACTATTAGTTAAACACATAAATAAAATTATAACAGTGATACCTCATTTTTTTATTTATATTCTCTAGTATATAATCCCCTGCAGTCTAATACGGTCACTCATGGACCCAATTGCTCAAATAAAACTAGCAAAGCATTTTTAACACATACAATACTTAAATAGCACAACCTATACTTTCAATGGGAAGCAGTAATAGCACACTCAGAGCTAGATTACAAATAGATCGCTAAAGTATCGCGCTCCAATAAACGGGCAAATTACAAGTGGCTGGTTATTGCTACCACGAACTCACGGTAGCAATTAGCGCTCAGAAAATTAACCAGGGAGCTGATCTCTGATACTCATACTCTCATTTTCTAAAAGTGCCCCAAATGCCCTCAAAATAAAGGGAATTACAGTTTTTTAATAACAAAAACAACTGCACTAGGCAGTTTTGGGGCTTTAAAGTTGGTTGGAGTGGGGTGTTAGAAAAAAACTCCTTTTACATTGTGGTCTATGGGAGCTGTGTGTTATTAACTGCTATTGTTATAGCAAAGGAAGGTGTAAAGCAAAGAACTTAAAGGGACACTGAACCCAAATTTTTTCTTTTGTGATTCATATAGAGCAAGCAATTTTAAGCAACTTTCTAATTTACTCCTATTATCAATTGTTCTTCGTTCTCTTGCTTTCTTTATTTGAAAAAGAAGGCATCTAAGCTAAGTAGCCAGACAATTTGTGGTTCAGACCATGGGCAGCACTTGTTTATTGGTGCTGTCCAATCAGCAAGGACAACCCAGGTTGTTCACCAAAAATGGACCGGCATCTAAACTTAAATTCTTGCTTTTCAATAAAGATACCAAGAGAATAAAGAAAATTTGTCAATGGGAGTAAATTAGAAAGATGCTTAAAATTGCATGCTCTATCTGAATCATGAAAGAAAAAATTGGGGTACAGTGTCCCTTTAAGGGACAGCCTACTTGAAATGTTTTATTGTTTAAAAAGATGTATAATCCCTTTATTACCCATTCCCCAGTTTTGCAGAACCAACGCTGTTATATTAATACACTTATTACCTCTGTAATTACCTTGTATCTAAGCCTCTGCAGACTGCCCCCTTATTTCAGTTTTTTTTTTTTACAAACTTGCATTTCAGCCAATCATTGCTGACTCTTAAATGACTCCATGGAAGTGAGCACGATCTATATCTATATGACACACATGAACTAGCATTGTCTAACTCTGAAAAACTTTTAAAATGCACTGAGACAAGAGGTGGTTTTCAACGATTTAGAAATCAGTTTGAGCCTACCTAGGTTTAGCTTTTAACAAAGAATACCAAGAGAACAAAGCACATTTGATGATAAAAGTAAATTGGAAAGTTGCTTATAATTGCATGTCCTATCTGAATCATGAAAGTTTAATTTTGACTTTAATAAAATCTCCACTATCTGATTGTGCTCTATCCAATATGAATTTTAATGAGAACCTTCATAGATAAAGAACACACCTGCGATATCCAACATCAATATTGTAGCAAACACTATACTACTACATGTTATGTATATTAACTATGGGCTAGTCGGTTTTTATGTATTGTAACACTGTGACAGCCATCTTGGAAAAGCTGCCACCATATTGTAAAGGCAAATCCATACACTTTGAATAATATGTGAGCCCTTTTTCGCAGGGGGCCACAAAGAGGGGCCAGACATAATGCAGGTGAGCCAGGCGTCCCACCAGGCATCGCTGTAGTAAAATCACTACTAATAGCAGGTACGGTTACCAACTTTTGTTGGGAAAAATAAATACTGGCCATGCTCTTTAGTATAAATTTGCAGAAATAATTATAAGGCATAATTCAGAAACTAAAGCTGCTAGGACTGATTTTAAATTATGATTTTTTTATAGTTAGATTCTAACACACTCAGAAGACTTTTCACTATGACCGGAGTTTTGTTTCAATATTTATTCTATATTTCTACTTTGACACGAACCTTAAAAATACTGTCCATGTCAGTAAAATACTGGTTGGGTGGCAACCATAATTACAGAGTCAGATGGACCCCTTGAGGTGTGGACACGGTCTCCACTGAGACCTCTGAGAGTCATATAGTTATACCCCTGTCTCATACAGCAAATAGGAATCACTATCAATGCAGAAATTCAGTAATTACAACAACAATATTAAAGGGACATTAAACACTTTGAGATGATAATATAATATGATAAATTGTATATATATATAAAAAAACTCTGCAATATACTTTAATAATTTATTTTGTCCCCTTTTCCTGTAATTCCATTCTGAAATTGTGAGCTTTCCAGTTCCTGTTAGAAATGGAAGTGCAGAACACTGTTATATTCCACACAGCTATTGGCTGCACACTCTAGTGACCTATTTATAACTCTGTCCCTAATTGGCCACAGCAGAGAAAGTAACCTAAGGTACAATATGGCAGCTACCATTGATTTATGGACACTAAACATTGACAAAATAAGTGTAAAATTTTAAACAGCTAATGAAACTTTAAAAAATACATCTACATGTTACTCTCAGACTAATCTTTTCTTTGAATGCATCATTATATATAGCATTTATTTCGTGTTTAATGTCCCTTTAAGTAAAAATGCTTGGAAAATGTTTTGGTCATAGCTGTAAAATATTTACACGTCTGTTTTATTAGAGTGAAGAAGTCTTGCTGGATACGAAAGCCAACTCAGAAACCTGATGCAGACGAGGTTATTTAAATGTTTGTGCTTTTCTAAAATGATAGAGAATTTCCATATACACAAAAGACATTTATGTATAAAAAGATATGAACGAACCATATTAATGGTTTAATAGGCCATGCTATGCCTATTACATTTAATAAACATCATCACTGCAAAGTTCTTAACTGCTTTCGTGTGTTGATTTTGTATGTCAGTTTTTTCTATCTAAATATTTGTTTCTTTCTAAATCTAGATTCTATTGATCTGTATTCCAGCCTTGTATATATGATGTTAGAAAAAAAAGTTTTACTATTTCCCCTAGAAAGAGGTAGAGTAGCACTGGAGCTGATTGTTAGGTCTGGGAGCAGCGGGAGGGGGGAAGTGAGCAAAAAAGTGGGAAATATGAAAAATATCCAACTAAAATGTTGTCTAAAATTAATATTATTATTTATTGTTTATTTGTAAAACACCAACAAATCCCACAGCACTGTGTACTTGTGTAGGGGTTTGTAATGACACTGATTTATGATAAAAATAGAAATTCAGATACACACAACAGAATAAACAAAACAAATTAGTAAAGAAAAAGGAAGGTCCTGTTCCAAAAAGTAATTAACACTAGCCATGAACCACCAATGTCCCCAGTACCAAACATCCCTCCTAGACTATAAGGGATCTCCTATGCTAAGGTAGCTCCCCTATCATAACGTACCACCCAGCCAATTGGCCTCAGTACCAAACATCCCTCCTACCCTAAGGTAACAACCCTACTATAATGTACCATCCAACCAATTGACTCCAGCACCAAACAACCCTTCTAGCAGATAATTAACCTCATACCTTAAGGTAACAACCCTAAAATAACGTACCACCCAACCAATTGTCCCCAGCACCAAACATCCCTCATAGACGATAAAGAATCTCCTATATTAAGGTAACTCCCCTACCATAACATACCACCCAACCAATTGTCTCCAGCACCGAAAATCCCTCCTAGACAATAAGGGATATCCTACCCTAAGCTAACTCCCCTACTATAAGGTACCACCTAACCAATTGTCCCCAGCACTAAACATCCCTACTACCCTAAGGTAACACCCCTACCATAATGTACCACCCAACCAATTGACCCCAGCACCAAACAACCCTTCTAGCAGATAATTTACCTCCTACCTTAAGGTAACTTCCCTACCATAATGTACCACCCAGCCAATTGTCCCCAGCAACAAACATCCCTCCTGGAAGATAAGGGGCCTCCAACTCTAAGATAATTCCCCTATAATAACATATAATTCAACAATTGTCCCCAGCACGAAGCATCCCCTCTAGCAGATATTGGACCTACTACCCTAAGGTAACTCCCCTATCAAAACATACATCACAAACAATTATCCCAGCACCACAATCCCACCTAGCTGATAAGGGACTTACTACCCTACGGTAACCCCTACCATAAAGTACCACCCAATAAATTATCTCCTGCACCAAAAACCCTCCTAAAAGATAAGATATCCTACCCTAAGGTAACTCTCTTACCATAAAGTACCACCCAAGCAATTGAAGAACAGGTACAGTTTTGACATTCAACCCAAAGTCAGACATTCAGATTACTTCAATGTGGATTGTTTTGCAAAAAATGATAAATTAAGATGAATAATTTCATAATAGTCATTAGTTGCTGAGAAGTGATACTGGAAAACAAATGCTTGGAAAGGCGAAAGATAAAGTTCAAAGATATCAATCAGGATATAAGACTCTGGTTTGTTTGGGTGATAAAATCAGGATCAGTCTTTATTTATGAATGCAGATAATCATTTTAACAAGGATTAAGGTAGGAATGATTTTAACAAGGATTAAGGTAGGAACCTAGCTATAGTCTGGATTTCAACAGTCTTGAGCTGTGTATGGGTATGGGGTTTTCTTGGGTGGATATAACTATATGATAAGTGATCCATTGAATGGTGGTGTCATTTAGAGTAGTTGAATCCTATGATTAGGGAGTCCATTGGGCGGATGGTCTTTTAGGGTAAGGTAGTGGCTTGAGTGAAGAGTCCCTTAGGTTAGGAGGTCCTTTTGGGTGCAAAGTTGTTCTTTGCTAGGTCATGTGCTAGAGGATATAGCAGCTATGGTTAATATTAGTGCAGGGTTCTGAGGGGGGCGCCAAAGGTAGAAATCTAGTGACAAGGGTTTAGTCAGGGGTTAAAAATAGTCTACTGATGATTTTACTTTAAATGTTTATTGTTATTTAGGAAGCGTTTTAAATGGACAGTATACACCATGTAATAGATACTACTATAAAGAAGAATATGCACAGATACTGATCTAAAAATTCAGTATAAAAGTAACAATTTTAAAACTTACTTAGAAGCTCCCAGTTTAGCACTGTTGATGAGGTTAGGGTGGGATACCCATTGAAAGGGGCCAATAAAGCAAGAAGAGCAGACACTCCCCCTCCTCCCCCACCCCTGTATGTGAAAAGACCCATTACACAAACAGAAGCAAGCAGGAATCTGAAGACTTCAGTCTACATCTGATGGGGCTTGGTTAGGAGTCTGAAAATCATCTACAAAACATTTATGCAAAGAAAAATCTAGTTTACAATGTCCCTTTAACCAGGGATTCTGCAAGTTTAGAAGTTAATGGGTTTAGGATAGAAATGTGCGATTCATTTCGGATCGATTCGGAAATTCGGCCAAATTCGTAAAATTCAGGATTCGGATCGATTCAAATTTCCGAATTAAAATAGTGCCAAATTAGTTCAGATTTATTCGGTAGATTCGGATGGCCATGGATTACACTAGTATTGTACAGTATATTAGGTTATATCACTCTGCTATGGGTTATACCTAATATACAGTACATATACTAGTCTAATACACAGCACATCCCACCTAACACTTACCGAAATTCCGAATTTCCGAACCGAATCAAACCGAATCCAGCCGAATTTATTCGAATCCGAATAAATCCGAAACGAATCCGAACCAAATTGATTCGAATTTTTCCGAATTCGAATCGATCCGAACCAAAATTTGAAAAAATCTGAATCGATCCGAACCGAACAGAACCAAATTTTTTCGCCATGCACATGTCTAGTTTAGGAGGTCTGCACCTCTGGATAGGTAAATGCCAATATCAGTTTTATTCCGTATGTATGTTTGACATCTCCAGTCTGTCTATCTATCTATCTATCTATCTATCTATCTATCTATCTATCTATCTATTATATTTGTTTATCCATCAAGCTGTTTAATATAACTACCTACTCCATATCAAATAGCTTCCATCACTTCATAATATAGTTTTACTTTATCTAGACAAATTAATCAATAAAAGGCATCACCCCTGTCTAATGACTCATTTTAAAACATCCGTCCATATCAACATTCCCAATATCATAAAGAAAAGGCAAACTTAAGATGTAAATAGCAAAGAATTTTCTCTTCAAGCGGAACTTCCTCTCCATTAGAGTCAATTTAAAGAGTATTGAATTTAATACACTTGGTTTGGGAAATCACTGCTGCCCTGTGTAATCCTCAGACTTGTCTAATCATAATCATTACTGGATAAATGGAATGCACTTGTTCTGGATAAAAGCGCTAGATTTACTTTTCACTTGTACTAATAAACAGCTGCAAATGGATTTGAAAGCAATTCTTTTTATAATAATCAGGCAAAAAAGCATACTGATAACAACCTGGGGAGCATAAACTGGACTTCACAATAAATCTTACAAACCCTACAGCATAATATCTCTCATCACTACAGAGAATGCTTTTATTCCTCCAGGAGAAAAAAAAAAAAAAGATTTTAGAATTGAAATGAATAACACAGATGAGAGAAACCCTCTTAAACTCATTGCCTGGTTCTTTGCCTTCCTTAAAAGGATTTACTAGACATGGACTTGTATTTCTGCCTGACGTACGAGAAAAGATAACAGATGCATGGAAAAATGAATAGAAGACAGACACTTTCATTATATCACTTTTCTGATGCCACTGTGAATTACGTGCTTTTTTCGCATTTGTAACTAGAGGGTGGTACAGATGGCAGAGGCTTAAATTGTAGTAGTGTGTCTGTTAAAATATTTTAGGCTGCCAAGTGAAAGTGTTCTGAAAAGGGGAACCAGTAGCAATATGAGATGTGTGATGTCGTTGCTTTTGTACATAGAATCTTGCAGTGAGCATGTGATACAAATTTATTATCAGTGGTAGTGAAATGCTGGTGTCTGGATTCTATATTTTTATAAGCAGTAATTGTTAGCATGATTATCTTGTTCTTATACATCTCAAAACCATGGATAATTAAAGATTCTTTCAGATTTTTTTTTTTATTTTTTTTTTTAAGGATTATGCTATTTAACCCATGCTCTGACACATTATATTATGGTCAACCCGATTATTTTAAAGGGACAGCCTACTTGAAAACTGTTATTGTTTAAAAATATATATATATATATAATCCCTTTATTACCCATTCTCCAGTTTTGCATAACCAACACTATTATGCTAAAACACTTTTTACCTCTGTGATTATCTTGTATCTAATCCTCTGCAGACTGCCCCCTTATCTCAGTTCTTTTGACAGACTTGCATTTTAGCCAGTCAGTGCTGACTCATAAAAAACTCCACTGGAGTGAGCAGAATGTTATCTATATGACACACATGAACTATCAATGTCTAACTGTCAAAAACTGTCAAAATGCACAGAGATAAGGGGTGTCCTAGGTTTAGCTTTTAACAAAGAATGCCAAGAGAACAAAGCAAATTTCATGCTAAAAGTAAATTGGAAAGTTGTTTCCAATTGGATGAGAATCATGAAAGTTTAACTTTGACTTGACTGTTCCTTTAAACTTGCTTTTTCGCAAGGACTTATGCGGCGAAAATGGAAAAAATTTACTCTATTTTAACCTCCCCACATATAGGCAGGCGCAGTAAGCCTTGCGCTGAAAATGTGAGCACCGTAACTCCCGTAACTGGCTGAAAATATAAACTAACATCTAACGCATGTGCAATATCTATCTACCTGTCAACCCGCCAGCCCCCACCGCAATAACTAATAAACTATATTAACCCCTAATCCGCCATTAACCCATGTCACAATAAACCTAATAACTGTATTAACCCCTAATCCGCCATTCGCCAACATCGCAATAAACCTAATAAATGTATTAAACCCTAATCCGCCATTCACCCACATCGCAATAAACCTAACAAATGTATTAACCCCCAGAGCTCAAAAATTCCACTCGCCAACTCGCCATTGGCGAGTAGAATTTAAACAGGGGCGAGTAAAATAATGAGTGAATTGAATGTACATTCACTATCAAAACATTGAAGTATGTAGAAAGTGGTTAAGCTGTCTCAATATCAGTCTTGCAGCAGTGTTGAAGCAGTTAACATATAGCATCGCCTTGGAGGTGGAGAGCTGCAGCGTCAGTCTGAAGTCAGAGAAGTAGCGCGGGCAACATGCTGGTAAGTCTGTTTTTTTTCTGTCTCAGGAAATCTATGATAATAAAAAAAAATCATTCTGGAACTGCTAAGTCTGTAAGGTAATGTGTAGTGGATAAACATAAATAAGTGATTAAAACAATCATTCAGTTTGTAAATCAGAATGTTTCTGCTTGATTGCCTATGTTGTTGGGCTTGGCATGCTGGATATTGCAGGGACTATAATGAAAACACCGGACAGAGCCCTGTAGCAATATTGCAAAGTAATGCACACAAATGTGTCTAAAGACGTTTGGAGGGTTTTTAAAACTTTATTTCATGGCTTTATTTCTGCTGATTATTTATAATAAACGTGGCTTTAACCCTGTGGTTTCAGGGTTCTTTCATTTAGTATGGAAGGCTGTTTTATAATATGCTTAATTTTATGCTACCCCTTCAATCATTCAAAAGTTTCCTCAAAACAGCAATCCAGTTAGGCCCAGGACACTGGGCAGCATAGAGGGAGGGTGCCTTTGACCCCTGGGAGGAGACAAGCCCCACGTGTTGAAAAGGGGTAGATCCTAGGTGGCACATATTTAAGAAGGAGGCCGGCGGCCAGTTTAGTCCCATAAAAAATCATTTGAAGCAGCAAGTTGCCCTCCCTCCCATGCTTTGAAGGTTTTTTTTATGTTATTGTCACAGCAGGGGCGGGTGCTAGTCCCCTCACGTAAGCAAGCTGACTACGGCCATAAGTGAATGGGTTAACCTCCCCATGGGGCGGGAGAGCAGGTTAAGTAGCTTCTTGGACACGGGGTTCCTTGGAGCTGTGGGAAAAAATAACGGACTTATTTTAAGTCCAGGTAAAGAAAAGTACGGCCTGGTCAACAAGAAAAGGGAGTGTCAGTCGTAAGGAATAAGTCCAGGATTTAACCCAACTGCTAGAGTGATAAGAAAAACACAAGCTAGCACACTAAGAGGAACCCAGGACGTGACCCACTCAGGAAAGAATAAAAGGCAAAAATTATGCAGGAAAAGAATAAAACTGTATTAACAGGTCTTCCAGGGTCATGTAGCAGTCTCTACTGAGATGAGGGGAGTACAAGGTAAAGAGACTTTTGCAGGTTGAGGGTATACCGAAAGAGTGGTCAGGCAATGCAGTGGTCAGTAACAATGTTGAACAGGCAGAGGATGATCCGTTAGAGGGGTCAGGCAATGCAGTGGTCAGTAACAATGTTGAACAGGCAGAGGATAATCCATTAGAGTGGTCAGGCAATGCAGTGGTCAGTAATAATGTTGAACAGGCAGAGGATAATCCGTTAGAGTGGTCAGGCAATGCAGAGGTCAATGTTCCTTTAAACAATTTAAGGATAAGGCAGCAGAGTAGTCAGGCAAAGTAATGGTCAATGTCCCTTTAAGCAGGTTTAAGGATAAGACAGCAGAGTGGTCAGGCAAAGCAATGGTCAATGTCCCTTTAAGCAGGCTTAAGGATAAGGCAGCAGAGTGGCCAGGCAAAGCAATGGTCAATGTCCCTTTAAGCAGGTTTAAGGATAAGGCTGCAGAGTAGTCAGGCAAGGCAAAGGTCAATATCCAGCAGACATTTTTTTTAGGGATCAGGCTGTAAGAGTAGTAAGGCAAGGCAAGGGTCGATATCCAGCAGACAGGTTTTAAATATAGGTAGAGAGCAGAAACTCACAGAGCCACAAACAGGAAAGAACACTGACAAACGGGCCCCGAAGAAAACTCCCGCCAGCATTTTAAAGTGACGAGAGGAGGCTGTGACGTATGGGCATGTCCCAGGAAGGCCGCGTTATGTTACTAGGCAACGTGACATGGTAAGGACACAGAGGAGATCCGGAGCCACGGTGACACCGCAATGAACGAATCGGGACAGGGAGTGTTAAGAATTAAGAACGGTTTGTGTTCTAGCTGGTTCTAGTTAATAAAGTTTGTATATGGTTATAAAGAGTTATTAATTTATTTATGTTTATTAAAATGGTTATTTAATAAACAGACTGTGGCCAGAATTTTACCAAAGAACAAGTCTCAGTGTATTTATTTATAATTAGAATGTTAAGGTAATCAATGTTTTTAAGGGGACGAGATGAAGACGAATAATGGGGTCAGTACTAACTGAATGATTTACTGAGGGATGGGGGAGGGGCTGTCACTCCGGTGCCGAAGTTGGGCATATATCTGTTCCATATCAGCTGTAGTGATCTCCTTTGTATGCTGCTAACTTCAGGAATCACACAGGCTGCCGGGGTAGTGTCAAAATCTGCAACCCGACGGAATGTGCGACCGTGATTTCACAACATTCCTTAGCGCACATGTGACTGGTTGACCACCAATCACCTGCTAGAGACACCTCCTTCCGTCACGTTCGCACATTCCGTCAGGTCGCCTGACTCGCACTATTGTCACTAAGCGACCTATGCATTGAAGGCATCCGAGTGCTCACACTGAGCACAGAGACATAACTTTTATAAGGGTCATGAAACCCAAGATTGTTTGTACTCCCAAAAACAGGCTAAAAAAAGACATCTCTACCTTGTCATCTGTTTCTGAACCAAATTACTCTCTTTTATAGCTTTCTCACTCTCCACACCTATGCACTTATTGTCCTGCAAAAGGCTCATTCTCGCCATCTTCATCACACTCATTTTGTGTATATTTTATTTACACCCTTACCTATCTTCAGCTTCTATTGGGCAGCCCTCAATATTAGATATTTCTATTTGAATCTCTGTGCATATTCACTTTCTGGGTTCACGTCCTCCCTTTTTACTACACACATCTACTTTCTCGTGTCAATTGAGCTCGCATTCTATTGGCTGTTCCAATCAACCAATAGAATGCAAGCTCAATCCTATTGGCTGATTGGATCAGCCAATAGGATTAAAGCTCAATCCTATTGGCTGATTGCATCAGCCAATAGGATTTTTTACCCTTTAATTCCTATTGGCTGATAGAATTCAGCCAATCGGAATTCAAGGGACGCCATCTTGGATGACATCCCTTAAAGGGAACCTTCAGTGTATGACTGGGACCGTATAAAGAGGATGCTCCGCGCCGAATGTCTTGAAGATGGACCCGCTCCGTGCCGGAAGGATGAAGATAGAAGATGCCGCCTGGATGAAGACTTCTGCCCGTCTGGATGATGAGTTGACTTCTTGCTGCTTGGATAAAGAGTTCTCCCGGCTGGATGTGGATGGATGTCCGGTCTTCCAAAACTGTAAGTGGATCTTCGGAGGTTAGTGTTAGGTTTTATTAGAGGTTTATTGGGTGGGTTTTATTTTTAGCTTAGGGTTTGGGCAACATAAAAGAGCTGAATGCCCTTTTAAGGGCAATGCCCATCCAAATGCCCTTTTCAGGGCAATGGGTAGCTTAGGTTTTTTAGATGGAATTTTATTTGGGGGGGTTGGTTGTGTGGGTGGTGGGTTTTACTGTTGGGGGATGTTTGTCGCTCCCCCACCTCCATCCCTCCTAGCTATATATTGGACACCTTGAAACCCTAAATAAGATAGAGACTTATCATTAAAGAAGCTTCCCACTAAAGTCACATGCAATAAAAGTAGTTTATTGCACAACCACATACAATAAACCTATTTTTCAGCTTGTTGAATGCTTAAATATTTTAGGAAACAAAGTTTAATTACGTACAGTAAAAAAGGTAGTATTTGTGTTTTTATTTTATTAAAATTAGTGGGGGCTTTTTGGTTACTGATGCATGCTTTGAGGGTTCTATAACGTCCCAGCAACTAAAGGCATTCCTTAAAGAAACATTTTTCCAGATTTGGGCCACATTGGATCATGGTACTTGGAGTTTCAGGGAGATTGTATTCCATTTGCTGGCATCAGGGAGTTGCTATTACAATCAGGGAGACTCCCTGAACTTCAGGGAGAGTTGGGATGTCTGTATTATTTAAGTCTGCAAATATAGAAAACAACATAAGATATTGAGGCATAATCCGCTCAAAGATATGTGCCCAATCGCACCCCACAGTCTATAACCATCATTGTATCTCCCGTAGAAAACAATGCAGCTCATCCAGAAATCCCTTCTAGGTAGCCTGTCAGTTTTGGAAGAGAGTGTAGGGGGACCCACAGCTCTTTACCTAGCAGAATCGTTGCCTCCAGGGTCCCACGTGCCTTGTAGACATACCGTGCAGCAAAAAATGATATAGTGAGTAAGAGTCTCCACTACAGTTAACTTCCAAAGAAGAACAACAGCTAATCCCTTGTGGATCCTCCTTTTGGTAAGGCTGTGATGCACTTATTTCTGGTGCCGATTCCTATTGATGATCTCGGAGATATCAGGAGATTGCTTATAATACTGTTTAGGCTGTGATTGCCATGTGGTAGTTATGCGCTCAGAGACAAATGATAAAGGGAATTTTTCCATAGGGTCTTCAATCACTATCGTTGTCATCGGTTTGTTCTGATCCCTGGGGAAGAGTGCCATAGAATCCATCTTCACAGGAACTTGTGATCTGTCTGTTTTTGAAGCCTGTGGTGCAGCAATTAATAGCTCTGTAATGTTCTGCTCGAGGCTTTGCAAATGGCAGTCAACCGCCCAACAAACATTCCTTTCCCATGCTTCTAAGGCCTCCATGTCAATGGTCCGGCTTACAGCTTGGTTTTTGTAGGCTACTATTTTGCTGTGAGAGTGTAATTAAGAGGTTCCCACTTATCTTTTAGCAGTTCGTTGGTAGCTATGTTACCCGACTGGTTGGGGTAGAAAATGTTAGAGACCACAAGGTGTGTCGCAGCTGCAAGCTCCAACGGCCCAGAATACTGCTTTAGGATAGGTAAAACCAGTAGTGAAAAGGTTCATCCAATGTAAAAGTGGATGTCCTTCTTTCATTACATAGTTGAAAGGAGGAATATTTTATATTTTTCTGGGTAAAGAGTTTATTTTCCCATTTGAGTCTGAAGCTACTTGCTTTTGTGTCTTATCAGGGATCCTGCTAGGACCTGCCCCTCGTAGATATATAATTTGATATGTTTTTCTAAAGGATTATAGTTGACCCCATAATGAGGGTTGTGAGCAAGCTTCAGACAGAGCCAAAGAACACTCCTGTCAAGCCCTTTTTCTGAAACTGACACACTTATTGTTCTTTCTCATAGTAAAATATACAAAAATCAATAAGTAAAAGATAAACAGAAATATACAAAGTATAATCCTAGGGGTCGACCACAATTTCTTAAAAAAAACGTATCTAATGCTTTTCTACAGAAAACCACCATTAAGGTCTAAGGGAATTTTTGTAGATAAAACATTTGATACATTTTCTAAAGGATTGTGATCAATCCCCTAATTTGTTAAAGTTACACAGAAACATTTGAACCATTATCAGAATTTCTACAATTACAATACAAAATACACTGCTATATACAGAATCTAAATGCAATAAAATACAAAATAGAAAGTTTAAGTTTAATACCCCTTAGAGGGGTCAATCGCAATCCTTAAAAAAAACGTATCTAATGTTTTTCTACCGAAAATCACAATTAAAGTCTATGGAGATTTTTGCAAATAAATCATTTGATAGGTTATTCTAAAGAATTGCGATCAACCCCAGAATCTAAAGTAATATAACATACACAACACAAGTGTAAATGTAACAAAACGGTCATGCCATGCAGTGCTGTATTGCATATGGCTTGTCTCTCCTTAACATCCAGAAATGCAGGGAAAGCCCAATAGATAAGCGTAGCAAATTTGCCTTTTTAGAATCTTATGAGGGATCTCGTAGTGCTGGAAGATGGTTTTACATTATCTCATCTGAGCAGAAAGCTTTAGATAATGGGGCCCCTTGTAAGGGCTGTGGGTATATATATATATATATATATATATATATATATATATAT